>NC_068457.1:27878743-27886243 GCF_023373465.1 Oncorhynchus keta
CACTGTGGGTGGGTGGGTGTTGGTTTCCGTGTGAGTGTTTGGGCCACACGGTACTGGTTCACTGTTGGTGGGTGGGTGGGTGTTTGTTGGTTTCCGTGTGAGTGTTTGGGCCACACGGTACTGGTTCACTGTTGGTGGGTGGGTGGGTGTTTGTTGGTTTCCGTGTGAGTGTTTGGGCCACACGGTACTGGTTCACTGTGGGTGGGTGGGTGTTGGTTTCCGTGTGAGTGTTTGGGCCACACGGTACTGGTTCACTGTTGGCGGGTGGGTGTTGGTTTCCGTGTGAGTGTTTGGGCCACACGGTACTGGTTCACTGTGGGTGGGTGGGTGGGTGTGTGTTGGTTTCCGTGTGAGTGTTTGGGCCACACGGTACTGGTTCACTGTTGGTGGGTGTGTGTTGGTTTCCGTGTGAGTGTTTGGGCCACACGGTACTGGTTCACTGTTGGTGGGTGGGTGGGTGGGTGTTGGTTTCCGTGTGAGTGTTTGGGCCACACGGTACTGGTTCACTGTTGGTGGGTGGGTGTTGGTTTCCGTGTGAGTGTTTGGGCCACACGGTACTGGTTCACGTGTGAGTGTTTGTACTGGTTCACTGTTGGTGGGTGGGTGGGTGTGTGTTGGTTTCCGTGTGAGTGTTTGGGCCACACGGTACTGGTTCACTGTTGGTGGGTGGGTGGGTGTTTGTTGGTTTCCGTGTGAGTGTTTGGGCCACACGGTACTGGTTCACTGTGGGTGGGTGTGTGTTGGTTTCCGTGTGAGTGTTTGGGCCACACGGTACTGGTTCACTGTTGGTGGGTGGGTGGGTGTTTGTTGGTTTCCGTGTGAGTGTTTGGGCCACACGGTACTGGTTCACTGTTGGTGGGTGGGTGGGTGTTTGTTGGTTTCCGTGTGAGTGTTTGGGCCACACGGTACTGGTTCACTGTTGGTGGGTGGGTGGGTGGGTGGGTGGGTGTTGGTTTCCGTGTGAGTGTTTGGGCCACACGGTACTGGTTCACTGTTGGTGGGTGGGTGGGTGTTTGTTGGTTTCCGTGTGAGTGTTTGGGCCACACGGTACTGGTTCACTGTTGGTGGGTGGGTGTGGGTGTTGGTTTCCGTGTGAGTGTTTGGGCCACACGGTACTGGTTCACTGTTGGTGGGTGGGTGGGTGGGTGTGTGTTGGTTTCTGTGTGAGTGTTTGGGCCACACGGTACTGGTTCACTGTGGGTGGGTGGGTGGGTGGGTGTGTGTTGGTTTCCGTGTGAGTGTTTTGGCCACACGGTACTGTTTCACTGTGGGTGGGTGGGTGTTGGTTTCCGTGTGAGTGTTTGGGCCACACGGTACTGTTTCACTGTGGGTGGGTGGGTGTTGGTTTCCGTGTGAGTGTTTTGGCCACACGGTACTGTTTCACTGTGGGTGGGTGGGTGTTGGTTTCCGTGTGAGTGTTTTGGCCACACGGTACTGGTTCACTGTGGGTGGGTGGGTGTTGGTTTCCGTGTGAGTGTTTGGGCCACACGGTACTGGTTCACTGTGGGTGGGTGGGTGTTGGTTTCCGTGTGAGTGTTTGGGCCACACGGTACTGGTTCACTGTTGGTGGGTGGGTGTTTGTTTGTTGTGAGTGTTTGGGCCACACGGTACTGGTTCACTGTTGGTGGGTGGGTGGGTGTGTGTTGGTTTCCGTGTGAGTGTTTGGGCCACACGGTACTGGTTCACTGTGGGTGGGTGGGTGTTGGTTTCCGTGTGAGTGTTTGGGCCACACGGTACTGGTTCACTGTTGGTGGGTGGGTGTTGGTTTCCGTGTGAGTGTTTGGGCCACACGGTACTGGTTCACTGTTGGTGGGTGGGTGTTTGTTTCCGTGTGAGTGTTTGGGCCACACGGTACTGGTTCACTGTTGGTGGGTGGGTGTTTGTTTCCGTGTGAGTGTTTGGGCCACACGGTACTGGTTCACTGTTGGTGGGTGGGTGTTTGTTTCCGTGTGAGTGTTTGGGCCACACGGTACTGGTTCACTGTTGGTGGGTGGGTGTTTGTTTCCGTGTGAGTGTTTGGGCCACACGGTACTGGTTCACTGTTGGTGGGTGGGTGTTGGTTTCCGTGTGAGTGTTTGGGCCACACGGTACTGGTTCACTGTTGGTGGGTGGGTGGGTGTGTGTTGGTTTCCGTGTGAGTGTTTGGGCCACACGGTACTGGTTCACTGTTGGGTGGGTGGGTGTTTGTTTCCGTGTGAGTGTTTGGGCCACACGGTACTGGTTCACTGTTGGTGGGTGGGTGTGTGTTGGTTTCCGTGTGAGTGTTTGGGCCACACGGTACTGGTTCACTGTTGGTGGGTGGGTGGGTGTGTGTTGGTTTCCGTGTGAGTGTTTGGGCCACACGGTACTGGTTCACTGTTGGTGGGTGGGTGGGTGTGTGTTGGTTTCCGTGTGAGTGTTTGGGCCACACGGTACTGGTTCACTGTTGGTGGGTGGGTGGGTGTGTGTTCGTGTGAGTGTTTGGGCCACACGGTACTGGTTCACTGTTGGTGGGTGGGTGGGTGTGTGTTGGTTTCCGTGTGAGTGTTTGGGCCACACGGTACTGGTTCACTGTTGGTGGGTGGGTGGGTGTGTGTTGGTTTCCGTGTGAGTGTTTGGGCCACACGGTACTGGTTCACTGTTGGTGGGTGGGTGGGTGGGTGGGTGTTGGTTTCCGTGTGAGTGTTTGGGACACATGGTACTGGTTCACTGTTGGTGGGTGGGTGTTGGTTTCCGCGTGAGTGTTTGGGCCACACGGTACTGGTTCACTGTTGGTGGGTGGGTGGGTGTGTGTTGGTTTCCGTGTGAGTGTTTGGGCCACACGGTACTGGTTCACTGTTGGTGGGTGGGTGGGTGTTTGTTTCCGTGTGAGTTTTGGGCCACACGGTACTGGTTCGGTTTTGTATATTACACCTTTATTATTTTGTTCCAGTGTTCAGTTGTAGTTTTGAAGAAATCATGGACACTTACCACACTGCGTTTTGATCCTTACTCCTCCTCTCTATCTCCAGATGACATCCGTTACACTATCCCTGGTTTCTAACACCTATCCCTGGGTTCTGGAGCTATCACTGGGTTCTAGAAGATATCCCTGGTTTCTAACACCTATCCCTGGGTTCTGGAGCTATCACTGGGTTCTAGAAGATATCCCTGGTTTCTAACACCTATCCCTGGGTTCTGGAGCTATCACTGGGTTCTATAAGATATCCCTGGTTTCTAACACCTATCCCTGGGTTCTGGAGCTATCACTGGGTTCTAGAAGATATCCCTGGTTTCTAACACCTATCCCTGGGTTCTGGAGCTATCACTGGGTTCTAGAAGATATCCCTGGTTTCTAACAGCTATCCCTGGGTTCTGGAGCTATCACTGGGTTCTAGAAGATATCCCTGGTTTCTAACAGCTATCCCTGGATTCTGGAAACTATGTCTGGGTTCTAGAAGCTATCTCTGGGTTCTGGAAGCTATCGCTGGGTTCTATAAGATATCCCTGGTTTCTAATAGCTATCCCTGGATTCTGGAAACTATATCTGGGTTCTAGAAGCTATTTCTGGGTTCTGGAAGCTATCGCTGGGTTCTATAAGATATCCCTGGGTTATAGAGCTATTCCTGGGTTCAAGAAGTCTTGGGTTCCAGAAGCTATCCCTTGGTCCTGGAAGCTATACCTGGGTTCTAGAATATATTCCTGGTTTCTAGAAGCTATCCCTGAATTCTGGAAGCTATTCCTGGGTACTAGAAGCTGTCATTGGGGTTCCCTGGTTTCTGGAAGCTATTCCGAACTCTTACAGGGATACAAGGCCAGATGTTGGACCTAATACGAGGCCAGGTGTTGAACCTAATACAAGGCCAGATGTTGGACCTTCAAATTCCTGAATTTTATTTTCACATTTTCAGGAGCTTTTAAAGAGCTCCATGTGTTAACTCCAGACGCTGCAGGTGTCACTATGTAAGATATTCTGGGCATAGAGGGAACAAGTCAGAACCATGTAGAATTATGGTAAGGTAGTACAATAATAAGGTAGTTTTTTCTATATAATTGGAAACAGCTCCATTAACAAGACTGACTTGTCATCCCCACAGTTCCCATACTCCCCTAACTCCCTTAACTCCCTCCACCAATATTCTGCATGGGATGTCTTTGATCGTCAGTTAGCTACACCATGTCATTACATCACAACATGCCACAACAGACGGATAGATAGCCTGGTAGGGAGAGGCAGCTAAGAGGATGAGAACCCAACACTGTTTAATGTGTCCCAAATGGCACCCTATTCCCTATAGAGTGCACTTCTTTTGACCAGACCCCTATGAGCCCTGGCCCAAAAAAATAGTGCACCACAAAAAAATAGTGCACTTTGGGACACACACTGTGTAATCAGAAACCTACTGGTTTTCATTTACGTTTGGCACTATCTTCCAAGGCTTTACCAGTGTTGTGATTGGCTGTAGTAGTCTTCTCATTTCTGAGAGATTTAGTGGCAAAGTCTTCATTTTGAAATTGAATCCTGGGCAAAGCGAACCAGGAGCCAGGGATTTGGCCAGCAGATTTAACAGGCTCTGTGGAGTTTATTACTTGTGCTTTGAACTCACCAACACAGTCATAGTCACATGGTCTGTCAGTTTTCAAAGTCGGCTTGGACTACAGCCATCTGGTTGCTATTGGACTAGCCTTATCCTAGCCTAGCTTTAGCCAACATCAGATATCGGACTAGCCTTAACCTTAGCCAACATTCGATATTGTACTAGCCTTAACCTTAGCCAACATTAGATATTGGACTAGCCTTAACCTTAGCCAACATCTGATATCGGACTAGCCTTAACCTTATCCAACATCAGATATTGGACTAGCCTTAACCTTAGCCAACATCAGATACTGGACTAGCCTTAACCTTATCCAACATTAGATATTAGACCAGCCTTAACCTTAGCCAACATCAGATACTGGACTAGCCTTAACCTTATCCAACATTAGATATCGGACTAGCCTTAACCTTATCCAACATTAGATATTAGACCAGCCTTAACCTTAGCCAACATCAGATACTGGACTAGCCTTAACCTTAGCCAACATCAGATATCAGACTAGCCTTAACCTTATCCAACATTAGATATTAGACCAGCCTTAACCTTAGCCAACATCAGATACTGGACTAGCCTTAACCTTATCCAACATTAGATATCAGACTAGCCTTAACCTTAGCCAACATCAGATATCAGACTAGCCTTAACCTTAGCCAACATCAGATATTAGACTAGCCTTAACTTTAGCCAACATCAGATATCAGACTAGCCTTAACCTTAGCCAACATCAGATATCAGACTAGCCTTAACCTTAGCCAACATCAGATATTAGACTAGCCTTAACTTTAGCCAACATCAAATATTGGACTAGCCTTAACCTTAGCCGACATTAGCTATTGGACTAGCCTTAGCCAACATCAGATATTGGACTAGCCTTAACCTTAGCCAACATCAGATATTGGACTAGCCTTAACCTTATCCAACATTAGATATTAGACTAGCCTTAATCGTATCCAACATTAGATATTAGACTAGCCTTAATCGTATCCAACATTAGATATTAGACTAGCCTTAACCTTATCCAACATTAGATATTAGACTAGCCTTAATCGTATCCAACATTAGATATTAGACTAGCCTTAACCTTAGCTGACATTAGCTATTGGACTAGCCTTAGCCAACATCAGATATTGGACTAGCCTTAACCTTAGCCAACATCAAATATTGGACTAGCCTTAACCTTAGCCAACATCAGATATTAGACTAGCCTTAACATGAACCTTACATCAGCCAACATCAGATTTTAATTTTAATTTCTTAATTTCACCTTTATTTAACCAGGTAGGCCAGTTGAGAACAAGTTCTCATTTACAACTGCGACCTGGTCAAGATAAAACAAAGCAGTGCGACAAAAACAACAACACAGAGTTACACATAAACAAACGTAGGGTCAATAACACAACAGATACATGTATGTACCGTGAGTGGAAATGTGGCAAAATATTTACAATTTAGCAAATTAACACTGGAGTGATCGATGTGCAGAAGATGAATGTGCAAGTAGAGATACTGGGATGCAAAAGAGGATAAGTAACAATATGGGGATGAGGTAGTTGGGTGGGCTATTTACAGATGGGCTGTGCACAGGTACAGTGATCGGTAAGCTGCTCTGACAGCTGATGCTTAAAGTTAGAGAGTGAGATATAAGACTCCAGCTTCAGAGATTTTTGCAATTCGTTCCAGTCATTGGCAGCAGAGAACTGGAAGGAAAGGCAGCCAAAGGAAGTGTTGGCTTTGAGGTTGACCAGTGAAATATACCTGCTGGAGCGTGTGCTGCGGGTGGGTGTTGCTATGGTGACCAGTGAGCTGAGATAAGGCGGGGCTTATCAAAGACTTAGCAAAGACTTATAGATGACCTGGAGCCAGTGGGTTTGGCGACGAATATGTAGGGAAGGCCAGCCAACGAGAGCATACAGGTCGCAGTGGTGGGTAGTATATGGGGCTTTGGTGACAAAACGGATGGCACTCTGATAGACTACATCCAATTTTCTGAGTAGAGTGTTGGAGGAGGCTATTTTGTAAATGACATTGCCGAAGTCAAGGACCGGTAGGATAGTCAGTTTTACGAGGTTATGTTTGGCCACATGAGTGAAGGAGGCTAGCCTATTGGACTAGCCTTAACCTTAACCTAGTCTAGCTTTATCCAACATTAGATATTGGACTAGCCTTAACTTTAGCCAACATTAGAAATTGGATTAGCCTTAACCTGGTCTAGCTTTATCCAACATCAGATATTGGACTAGCCTTAACCTTAACCTAGTCTAGCTTTATCCAACATCAGATATTGGACTAGCCTTAACCTTAACCTAGTCTAGCTTTATCCAACATCAGATATTGGACTTGCCTTAACCTTAACCTAGTCTAGCTTTATCCAACATCAGATATTGGACTAGCTTTAACCTTAACCTAGTCTAGCTTTATCCAACATCAGATATTGGACTAGCTTTAACCTTAACCTAGTCTAGCTTTATCCAACATCAGATATTGAACTAGCTTTAACCTTAACCTAGTCTAGCTTTATCCAACATCAGATATTGGACTAGCTTTAACCTTAACCTAGTCTAGCTTTATCCAACATCAGATATTGGACTAGCCTTAACCTTAACCTAGTCTAGCTTTATCCAACATCAGATATTGGACTTGCCTTAACCTTAACCTAGTCTAGCTTTATCCAACATCAGATATTGGACTAGCCTTAACTTTATCCAACATCAGATATTGGACTAGCCTTAACCTTAACCTAGTCTAGCTTTATCCAACATCAGATATTGGACTAGCTTTAACCTTAACCTAGTCTAGCTTTATCCAACATCAGATATTGGACTAGCTTTAACCTTAACCTAGTCTAGCTTTATCCAACATCAGATATTGGACTAGCCTTAACCTTAACCTAGTCTAGCTTTATCCAACATCAGATATTGGACTAGTTTTAACCTTAACCTAG
>NC_068457.1:27891243-27926243 GCF_023373465.1 Oncorhynchus keta
GACTTACAGTGCCATGAATGCAAACGTTTTAGTACACAGAGGCAGACAATATGTTGATTCAACGTACAAGGTTAAGACAACCAGCTGCGTGTTGTTTTGCCAGTGTATGTTGCTGTGATCTCCGGAGGGTTGAACAACCTTGGCATTACTTGTATTGTGTACCTTTGGGTTGGTGTTTAAATTCACCCTGATGATGATGTACGGTTGGTTCATGTCTTAGCTTCACTAACCCTCCCTAACTCCTCCCTAACCTCCCTAACTCCTCCCTAAGCTCCCTAACTCCTCCCTAACCTCCCTAACTCCTCCCTAACCTCCCTAACTCCTCCCGAAGCTCCCTAACCCCTCCCTCCTTCCTCCCTTCCATACTCCGTCCCACCCTAACCTGCCCTTCCTTCCCTCCCTCCCTCCCTCCCTCCCTCCCTCCCTCCCTCCCTCCCTCCCTCCCTCCCTCCCTCCCTCCCTCCCTCCCTCCCTCCCTCCCTCCCACCCTAACCAGCCCCTCCCTCCTCCCTGCTCCCTCCGTCCCTCCTCCCTCTTTGAGTCTTGTGGTAGAGGCAAGGCAGGGAGACTGCAGCAGGCTTCCACCTCTGTCTCTAGTTGAGAGAGAGGCAGTAGTCGTGTCGTGTTGTGTTGTGCTGTGATTCCCCCTAGCCAGCTCAGAGAGGATGAGTCGAGTCCCTGCACACACACAGCACACTCATCCCAGCAGGGGAGCAACGCTCCCAGCATATGTGTTGGTTTCCATGGAGACACAGAGTTAAAAATAACATGGGCTGCCTGCCTGCCTATCTGTCTGCCTGCCTATCTGTCTGTCTGCCTTCCTCTCTGTCTGCCTGTCTGCCTGCCTCTCTGTCTGTTTGCCTTCCTCTCTGTCTGTCTGCCTCTCTGTCTGTCTGCCTACCTGCTTCTCTGTCTGCCTACCTGCCTCTGCCTACCTGCCCCTCTGCCTGCCTGCCTCTCTGCCTGCCTGCCTCTTTGCCTGCCTCTGGTTGTCTGCCTCTCTCCTGCCTGCCTCTCGGTCTGCCTGGCAGGCTGACACAAAATGTCAGGATCCAGTGAGTAGAGCAGAGTAAATCCCCCATCCTCCTCTCCTCTGTTCCCTGTTCCCACCCCCCTGCCATGAGGCTGATGTCAGAGCACTGAGATTAGGAAGCAGGGAAGGGAGGGAAGACACTGGGAATGATGAGGCTGAGGTGATGTCGGAGCACTGAGATTAGGAAGCAGGGAAGGGAGGGATGACACTGGGAATGATGAGGCTGTGGTGATGTCGGAGCACTGAGATTAGGGAACAGGGAAGGGAGGGATGACACTGGAAATGATGAGGCTGTGGTGATGTCGGAGCACTGAGATTAGGGAACAGGGAAGGGAGGGATGACACTGGGAATGATGAGGCTGTGATGATGTCGGAGCACTGAGATTAGGAAGCAGGGAAGACACTGGGAATGATGAGGCTGTGGTGATGTAGGAGCACTGAGATTAGGGAACAGGGAAGGGAGGGATGACACTGGGAATGATGAGGCTGTGATGATGTCGGAGCACTGAGATTAGGAAGCAGGGAAGACACTGGGAATGATGAGGCTGTGGTGATGTCGGAGCACTGAGATTAGGGAACAGGGAAGGGAGGGATGACACTGGGAATGATGAGGCTGAGGTGATGTCGGAGCACTGAGATTAGGAAGCAGGGAAGACACTGGGAATGATGAGGCTGTGGTGATGTCGGAGCACTGAGATTAGGGAACAGGGAAGGGAGGGATGACACTGGGAATGATGAGGCTGTGGTGATGTCGGAGCACTGAGATTAGGGAACAGGGAAGGGAGGGATGACACTGGGAATGATGAGGCTGTGGTGATGTCGGAGCACTGAGATTAGGGAACAGGGAAGGGAGGGATGACACTGGGAATGATGAGGCTGTGGTGATGTCGAAGCACTGAGATTAGGGAACAGGGAAGGGAGGGATGACACTGGGAATGATGAGGCTGTGGTGATGTCAGAGCACTGAGATTAGGGAACAGGGAAGGGAGGGATGACACTGGGAATGATGAGGCTGTGGTGATGTCGGAGCACTGAGATTAGGGAACAGGGAAGGGAGGGATGACACTGGGAATGATGAGGCTGTGGTGATGTCGGAGCACTGAGATTAGGAAGCAGGGAAGGGAGGGATGACACTGGGAATGATGAGGCTGTGGTGATGTCGGAGCACTGAGATTAGGGAACAGGGAAGGGAGGGATGACACTGGGAATGATGAGGCTGTGGTGATGTCGGAGCACTGTGATTAGGAAGCAGGGAAGGGAGGGATGACACTGGGAATGATGAGGCTGTGGTGATGTCGGAGCACTGTGATTAGGAAGCAGGGAAGGGAGGGATGACACTGGGAATGATGAGGCTGTGATGATGTCGGAGCACTGAGATTAGGGAACAGGGAAGGGAGGGATGACACTGGGAATGATGAGGCTGTGGTGATGTCGGAGCGCTGTGATTAGGAAGCAGGGAAGACACTGGGAATGATGAGGCTGTGGTGATGTCGGAGCACTGAGATTAGGGAACAGGGAAGGGAGGGATGACACTGGGAATGATGAGGCTGTGGTGATGTCGGAGCGCTGTGATTAGGAAGCAGGGAAGACACTGGGAATGATGAGGCTGTGGTGATTTCGGAGCACTGAGATTAGGGAACAGGGAAGGGAGGGATGACACTGGGAATGATGAGGCTGTGGTGATGTCGGAGCGCTGTGATTAGGAAGCAGGGAAGGGAGGGATGACACTGGGAATGATGAGGCTGAGGTGATGTCGGAGCACTGAGATTAGGAAGCAGGGAAGGGAGGGATGACACTGGGAATGATGAGGCTGTGGTGATGTCGGAGCGCTGTGATTAGGAAGCAGGGAAGGGAGGGAAGACACTAGGAAGTAGGAAGCGGGAAGTATGGTCTGCGGTCCCTGTGGGTTCCTCAGTGCCGTCTCTGCCTAGTGCAGAGCTACGATCAGGCTGCTACTGATCTAGCCACTGCACCCCTCCCAGGCCCTGCTGCAGTGGCTTCTTCCCAGAGAGAGACACACACACACATACACACACACACACATGGTTACACACACCATAGAGATCCTATTAAATGACTAGAGGGGTTATGTCATAAACCCTCAAAGTTCCAGAATGGGGTTAAAATGGCAGCCATATTGGTCAGAGTAATCCAAACCAGTCTAATGTGAATGAATGGCAGTAGAGGGATAAGCATCATTTTACTGATGCAGGAAAATCAAAGTAAGGCATGTGATATATCAGAAATAATTATTGTCAACCCGAAATATTGTCATATAATTACAAATGCAGTTTACACAGGTTTTATACACATTTTCTCTTTAAACGGCCTCTAAAATATATGTATATCATAAATGTCTCCATTTTAGTTTTCAAGGAAAGCTGTGAGTGCTACAATGTCAGTGTTACATTTCTCTTCCACATCTGGTTCCTGTTTCAGGGACGACCAGACAGTGAAAAAGTCCAAATCCCACTAGATTGATAGGTTTATCTCTCCCTAGTCAGAGCCACAGGATATTTGATACAGTTGAAGTCGGAAGTTTACATACACCTTAGCCAAATACATTTACACTCAGTTTTTCACAATTGCTGACATTTAATCCTGGTAAGAAATTCCCTGTTTTAGGTCAGCTAGGATCACCAGTTTATTTTGAGAATGTGAAATGTCAGAATAATTGTAGATAGAATGATTTATTTCAGCTTTTATTTCTTTCATCACATTCCCAGTGGGTCAGAAGTTTACATACACTCAATTAGTATTTGGAAGCATTGCCTTTTAAATAGTTTAACTTGGGTCAAATGTTTCGGGTAGCCTTCAACAAGCTTCCCAAAATAAGTTGGGTGAATTTTGGCCCATTCCTCCTGACAGAGCTGGTGTAACTGAGTCAGGTTTGTAGGCCTCTTTGCTCACTCACTCTTTTTCAGTTCTGCCCACAGATTTTCTATGGGATTGAGGTCAGGGCTTTGTGATGGCCACTCAGATACCTTGACTTTGTTGTCTTTAAGCCATTTGGCCACAACTTTGGAAGTATGCTTGGGACCATTGCCCATTTGGAAGACCAATTTGCGACCAAGCTTTAACTTCCTGACTGATATCTTGAGATGTTGCTTCAATATATCCACATAATTTTCCGTCCTCATGATGCCATCAATTTTGTGAAGTGCACCTGGCCCTCCTGCAGCAAAGCAGCCCCACAACATGATACTGCCAACCCAGTGCTTCACGGTTGGGATGGTCTTCTTCAGCCTGCAAGCATCCCCCTTTTTCCTTCAAACATAACAATGGTAATTATGGCCATTTTCCAAACTGTTTAAAGGCACAGTCAACTTAGTGTATGTAATAATATGCCTGGAAACAATTTGACTTGTGTCATGCACAAAGTAGATGTCCTAACCGACTAGCCAAAAGTATAGTTTGTTGACAAGAAATGTGTTGTCGTGGTTGAAAAATGAGTGGATGTAAACTTCTGACTTCAACTGGATATTTGTTCTAACCCGACATTGACCAATGTTCCTTTGGTTTAGAGATCAGAGGGTTGTCTAGTCTGTATCTCTTCCATGCAGGGTTGGGGTTGCTCAGTTTCCACTTTAGTCAATTCAGGAATTAACTACCATGGAATGGAATGGGCCTTCTATAGGATAATACAAATAACCTGCCAGGCAGGAGAGGTGCCATGTCATCAGATAGGATCTGGTTAGCATGGGGACCTGAGAACATTAGATGTTTGGACTGTACTGTCATTCATCATCACCTCATAGTTCCTGGCCCAGCATGGAGTGGATGGGTATGGAGGGATGGTTTAGAGAGAGAGAGAGGAGAGAGAGAGAGAGAGGGAGAGGGAGAGGGAGAGGGTGAGGGAGAGGGAGAGGGAGAGGGAGAGAGAGAGAACATTTCTGTCATTAGGATTATTTGAATCTGTCAAACTAAGAACCTTACGTAAGCAGGACTAAGTGTGTAGTGGAACTGTGTACGTAGCTTTTCAGACAAAGTAGTAAATCTGTTCCTCGACTCCCCCGACCCTCCAGACTCCCCCGACCCTCCCGACTCCCCTCGACCCTCCCGACTCCCCCGACTCTCCCGACTCCCTAGACTCCCCCGACTCCCCCGACCCTCTCGACTCTCCCGACTCCCTCGACCCTCCCGACTCCCCCCGACTCCCCCGACTCCCCCGACTCTCCCGACTCTCCCGACTCCCTCTACTCTCCCTCTACTCTCCCTCTACTCTCCCGACCCTCCCGACTCCCTCTACTCTCCCTCTACTCTCCCTCTACTCTCCCGACTCTCCCGACTCTCCCTACTCTCCCGACTCTCCCGACTCTCCCGACTCCCTCGACCCTCCCGACTCTCCCGACTCTCCCGACCCTCCCGACTCCCTCTACTCTCCCTCTACTCTCCCTCTACTCTCCCTCTACTCTCCCTACTCTCCCGACTCTCCCGACCCTCCCGACTCCCCCGACTCTCCCGACTCTCCCGCCTCTCCCGACCCTCCCAACTCCCTCTACTCTCCCGACTCTCCCGACTCCCTCGACTCCCCCGACCCTCCCGACTCCCCTCGACTCCCTCGACCCTCCCGACTCCCTCTACTCTCCCGACTCTCCCGACTCTCCCGACTCCCTCGACTCCCCGACCCTCCCGACTCCCTCGAACCCTCCCGACTCCCTCGACTCCCCCGACTCCCCCGACCTTCCCGACTCCCCCGACCTTCCCGACTCCCTCGACTCCCCCGACTCACCCGACTCCCCGGTGAACCTACTGTCATAGTATATCCATCTCTCACCATTCATTTGAACCCATATCATTCTCTGACCCCTTTCACTGTCAGACATTTTCTCTTTGTACTTGTGGAGAGATAGATAGGACATGAAGAGGATGGAACCCATATATATTCTATGGGAATTGTTTTCATCCCCCATAATTCCTCACTCCTCTCTTGCCTTGACTAATGTTGCCCCTCCCCTCATGTACCATAGGCTCCTGTAGATGAGGCTGGAGAGAGTGCTTCTGACACACACACACACATACACACACACATACACACACACACACACATACACACATACACACATACACACACACACACACACACACACAAATACACACATACACACACACACATACACACATACACACATACACACATACACACATACACCCATACAAACATACACACATACACACACACGTGCCATTTACATGTCGTGTTATTTCTGCATGACCCTCTGTCCCCGGTGTGCATTAAATGGGAGGAATGACCCCATTAGCTCTAGTGAATGTGACACTGGCTGGACGGGATATACCAACCAATAGAATAAGGCCTACATAGTCCCAGTTCTTCAGGGGAAAGTCAAATACCCTGATATATAAAGAGTGGAGAATACAGACGTGGCAAAACAGTTGTGTTTGGAGTTTCCATCCCTCTTACTACTGCTAAGGTATCTGACCCTCTGTGACCTCTAGCCATGTGCTTCCTGTTTCAGAGAAACTGTTTCCTGTGCTCTCTGCCTCTGCTGTGTAACCTATGGACTCTGTCCTCTCTTTCTCAGTAGAACTCTTTCCCTATGGTACTCACGCTGTTGTTATTTCACCTGCTCTGAAAAACACAACCGTGTCTGTCTGACTGTTGTATACAGGACCATGTAAACACAACCGTGTCTGTCTGACTGTTGGATACAGGGCCATGTAAACACAACCGTGTCTGTCTGACTGTTGGATACAGGACCATGTAAACACAACCGTGTCTGTCTGACTGTTGGATACAGGGCCATGTAAACACAACCGTGTCTGTCTGACTGTTGGATACAGGGCCATATAAACACAACCGTCTGTCTGTTGGATACAGGGCCATGTAAACACAACCGTGTCTGTCTGACTGTTGGATACAGGGCCATGTAAACACAACCGTGTCTGTCTGACTGTTGGATACAGGACCATGTAAACACAACCGTGTCTGTCTGACTGTTGGATACAGGACCATGTAAACACAACCGTGTCTGTCTGACTGTTGGATACAGGACCATGTAAACACAACCATGTCTGTCTGACTGTTGGATACAGGACCATGTAAACACAACCGTGTCTGTCTGACTGTTGGATACAGAGCCATGTAAACACAACCGTGTCTGTCTGACTGTTGGATACAGGACCATGTAAACACAACCGTGTCTGTCTGACTGTTGGATACAGGGCCATGTAAACACAACCGTGTCTGTCTGACTGTTGGATACAGGACCATGTAAACACAACCGTCTGTCTGACTGTTGGATACAGGGCCATGTAAACACAACCGTCTGTCTGACTGTTGGATACAGGACCATGTAAACACAACCATGTCTGTCTGACTGTTGGATACAGGACCATGTAAACACAACCGTGTCTGTCTGACTGTTGGATACAGGACCATGTAAACACAACCATGTCTGTCTGACTGTTGGATACAGGACCATGTAAACACAACCGTCTGTCTGACTGTTGGATACAGGACCATGTAAACACAACCGTCTGTCTGACTGTTGGATACAGGACCATGTAAACACAACCGTCTGTCTGACTGTTGGATACAGGGCCATGTAAACACAACCATGTCTGTCTGTCTGTTGGATACAGGACCATGTAAACACAACCGTCTGTCTGACTGTTGGATACAGGGCCATGTAAACACAACCGTGTCTGTCTGACTGTTGGATACAGAGCCATGTAAACACAACCGTCTGTCTGACTGTTGGATACAGGGCCATGTAAACACAACCGTCTGTCTGACTGTTGGATACAGGGCCATGTAAACACAACCGTCTGTCTGACTGTTGGATACAGGGCCATGTAAACACAACCGTGTCTGTCTGACTGTTGGATACAGGACCATGTAAACACAACCGTGTCTGTCTGACTGTTGGATACAGGGCCATGTAAACACAACCGTGTCTGTCTGACTGTTGGACACAGGACCATGTAAACACAACCGTGTCTGTCTGACTGTTGGATACAGGACCATGTAAACACAACCGTGTCTGTCTGACTGTTGGATACAGGACCATGTAAACACAACCGTGTCTGTCTGACTGTTGGATACAGGGCCATGTAAACACAACCGTGTCTGTCTGACTGTTGGATACAGGACCATGTAAACACAACCGTGTCTGTCTGACTGTTGGATACAGGGCCATGTAAACACAACCGTGTCTGTCTGACTGTTGGATACAGGGCCATGTAAACACAACCGTGTCTGTCTGACTGTTGGATACAGGGCCATGTAAACACAACCGTCTGTCTGACTGTTGGATACAGGGCCATGTAAACACAACCGTGTCTGTCTGACTGTTGGAAATAGGGCCATGTAAACACAACCGTGTCTGTCTGTCTGTTGGATACAGGACCATGTAAACACAACCGTGTCTGTCTGACTGTTGGATACAGGACCATGTAAACACAACCGTCTGTCTGACTGTTGGATACAGGACCATGTAAACACAACCGTCTGTCTGACTGTTGGATACAGGGCCATGTAAACACAACCGTGTCTGTCTGACTGTTGGATACAGGACCATGTAAACACAACCGTGTCTGTCTGACTGTTGGATACAGGACCATGTAAACACAACCGTGTCTGTCTGACTGTTGGATACAGGGCCATGTAAACACAACCGTGTCTGTCTGTCTGTTGGACACAGGACCATGTAAACACAACCGTGTCTGTCTGACTGTTGGATACAGGACCATGTAAACACAACCGTGTCTGTCTGACTGTTGGATACAGGACCATGTAAACACAACCGTGTCTGTCTGACTGTTGGATACAGGGCCATGTAAACACAACCGTGTCTGTCTGACTGTTGGATACAGGACCATGTAAACACAACCGTGTCTGTCTGACTGTTGGATACAGGGCCATGTAAACACAACCGTGTCTGTCTGACTGTTGGATACAGGGCCATGTAAACACAACCGTGTCTGTCTGACTGTTGGATACAGGGCCATGTAAACACAACCGTCTGTCTGACTGTTGGATACAGGGCCATGTAAACACAACCGTGTCTGTCTGACTGTTGGAAATAGGGCCATGTAAACACAACCGTGTCTGTCTGTCTGTTGGATACAGGACCATGTAAACACAACCGTCTGTCTGACTGTTGGATACAGGACCATGTAAACACAACCGTCTGTCTGACTGTTGGATACAGGGCCATGTAAACACAACCGTGTCTGTCTGACTGTTGGATACAGAGCCATGTAAACACAACCGTGTCTGTCTGACTGTTGGATACAGGACCATGTAAACACAACCGTGTCTGTCTGACTGTTGGATACAGGGCCATGTAAACACAACCGTGTCTGTCTGACTGTTGGATACAGGGCCATGTAAACACAACCGTGTCTGTCTGACTGTTGGATACAGGGCCATGTAAACACAACCGTGTCTGTCTGACTGTTGGATACAGGGCCATGTAAACACAACCGTGTCTGTCTGACTGTTGGATACAGGACCATGTAAACACAACCGTGTCTGTCTGACTGTTGGATACAGGACCATGTAAACACAACCGTGTCTGTCTGACTGTTGGATACAGGGCCATGTAAACACAACCGTGTCTGTCTGACTGTTGGATACAGGGCCATGTAAACACAACCGTGTCTGTCTGACTGTTGGATACAGGACCATGTAAACACAACCGTGTCTGTCTGACTGTTGGATACAGGACCATGTAAACACAACCGTGTCTGTCTGACTGTTGGATACAGGGCCATGTAAACACAACCGTCTGTCTGACTGTTGGATACAGGACCATGTAAACACAACCGTGTCTGACTGACTGTTGGATACAGGACCATGTAAACACAACCGTCTGTCTGACTGTTGGATACAGGGCCATGTAAACACAACCGTGTCTGTCTGACTGTTGGATACAGGACCATGTAAACACAACCGTGTCTGTCTGACTGTTGGATACAGGACCATGTAAACACAACCGTGTCTGTCTGACTGTTGGATACAGGACCATGTAAACACAACCGTGTCTGTCTGACTGTTGGATACAGGGCCATGTAAACACAACCGTGTCTGTCTGTCTGTTGGACACAGGACCATGTAAACACAACCGTGTCTGTCTGACTGTTGGATACAGGACCATGTAAACACAACCGTGTCTGTCTGACTGTTGGATACAGGACCATGTAAACACAACCGTGTCTGTCTGACTGTTGGATACAGGGCCATGTAAACACAACCGTGTCTGTCTGACTGTTGGATACAGGACCATGTAAACACAACCGTGTCTGTCTGACTGTTGGATACAGGGCCATGTAAACACAACCGTGTCTGTCTGACTGTTGGATACAGGGCCATGTAAACACAACCGTGTCTGTCTGACTGTTGGATACAGGGCCATGTAAACACAACCGTCTGTCTGACTGTTGGATACAGGGCCATGTAAACACAACCGTGTCTGTCTGACTGTTGGAAATAGGGCCATGTAAACACAACCGTGTCTGTCTGTCTGTTGGATACAGGACCATGTAAACACAACCGTGTCTGTCTGACTGTTGGATACAGGACCATGTAAACACAACCGTCTGTCTGACTGTTGGATACAGGGCCATGTAAACACAACCGTGTCTGTCTGACTGTTGGATACAGAGCCATGTAAACACAACCGTGTCTGTCTGACTGTTGGATACAGGACCATGTAAACACAACCGTGTCTGTCTGACTGTTGGATACAGGGCCATGTAAACACAACCGTGTCTGTCTGACTGTTGGATACAGGGCCATGTAAACACAACCGTCTGTCTGACTGTTGGATACAGAGCCATGTAAACACAACCGTGTCTGTCTGACTGTTGGATACAGGGCCATGTAAACACAACCGTGTCTGTCTGACTGTTGGATACAGGACCATGTAAACACAACCGTCTGTCTGACTGTTGGATACAGGGCCATGTAAACACAACCGTGTCTGTCTGACTGTTGGATACAGGGCCATGTAAACACAACCGTCTGTCTGACTGTTGGATACAGAGCCATGTAAACACAACCGTGTCTGTCTGACTGTTGGATACAGGGCCATGTAAACACAACCGTGTCTGTCTGACTGTTGGATACAGGACCATGTAAACACAACCGTCTGTCTGACTGTTGGATACAGGGCCATGTAAACACAACCGTCTGTCTGACTGTTGGATACAGGGCCATGTAAACACAACCGTGTCTGTCTGACTGTTGGATACAGGACCATGTAGACACAACCGTCTGTCTGACTGTTGGATACAGGACCATGTAGACACAACCGTCTGTCTGACTGTTGGATACAGGACCATGTAGACACAACCGTCTGTCTGACTGTTGGATACAGGACCATGTAGACACAACCGTCTGTCTGACTGTTGGATACAGGACCATGTAAACACAACCGTCTGTCTGACTGTTGGATACAGGACCATGTAAACACAACCGTCTGTCTGACTGTTGGATACAGGACCATGTAAACACAAACTGATATTATGTAGGAGGATTCCACACTACAAAGACTTCCACAGGTGTTAACCAGGTGTGTCCAACTGAAACTCCAGCGCCTATTCAATAGACTGTACTGTGGTGGCCAAATCAAACACATCTCTCTCTCTCTCCTTTTTTCTTTTCTCTCTCTCCCTCTCTCTTTTTCTCGCTCTCATTTTCTCTCTCTCTCTTCCTCTCTCTCTCTTCTCTCTCTCTCTCCTTTCTCTTTTTCTCGCTCTCATTTTCTCTCTCTCTCTCTTCCTCTCTCTCTCTTCTCTCTCTCTCTCTCTCCCTTTCTCTTTTTCTCGCTCTCATTTTCTCTCTCTCTTGTTCTCTCTCTTAATCTCAGTTCCATTCAATTCTCTCTCTCTCTCACACACACACACACACACACACACACACACACACACACACACACACACACACACACACACACACACACACACACACACACACACACACACACACACACACACATTGAATGAAATATAGTCTTCTGTCCATCCGCTGTCCCCTTTCTCCCCTATTAGTGTTAGACAGCCATTGAAGCAGATGTGGTAATGGTGAGTTCAACCCTGTGTTGTCATACACATACAGCAGACCCTGATCCTCTCTTTGTGTGTTTTGAATGAGTTCTGCTCTCCCTTCCTGTCCGCTCGCCCTGCCAAACCCCAGTTATTGTGGAGCCAGCTGGATGACGGAGAGATGGAGCTTCTTTTGTCTGTCAGGATCTGATGGCGTCACCTAATGTCCATATTTGGAAGCAGAGGTATGTGTGTGTTCTCTAAGAGGTGGTCCCTGGTCATAACCTGGGTTCAATACATCGTAGCCTGGTCGTAACCTGGCTTCAACACATAGTAGCCTGGTCATAACCTGGCTTCAACACATAATAGCCTGGTCATAACCTGGCTTCAACACATAGTAGCCTGGTCATAACCTGGCTTCAACACATAGTAGCCTGGTCGTAACCTGGCTTCAACACATAGTAGCCTGGTCATAACCTGGCTTCAACACATAGTAGCCTGGTCATAACCTGGCTTCAACACATAGTAGCCTGGTCGTAACCTGGCTTCAACACATAGTAGCCTGGTCATAACCTGGCTTCAACACATAGTAGCCTGGTCGTAACCTGGCTTCAACACATAGTAGCCTGGTCGTAACCTGGCTTCAACACATAGTAGCCTGGTCGTAACCTGGCTTCAACACATAGTAGCCTGGTCGTAACCTGGCTTCAACACATAGTAGCCTGGTCATAACCTGGCTTCAACACATAGTAGCCTGGTCGTAACCTGGCTTCAACACATAGTAGCCTGGTCATAACCTGGCTTCAACACATAGTAGCCTGGTCGTAACCTGGCTTCAACACATAGTAGCCTGGTCGTAACCTGGCTTCAACACATAGTAGCCTGGTCGTAACCTGGCTTCAACACAGCCATAACCTGGCTTCAACACATAGTAGCCTGGTCGTAACCTGGCTTCAACACATAGTAGCCTGGTCGTAACCTGGCTTCAACACATAGTAGCCTGGTCGTAACCTGGCTTAAACACATAGTAGCCTGGTCGTAACCTGGCTTCAACACATAGTAGCCTGGGTAACCTGGCTTCAACCTGGTTCAACACATAGCAGCCTGGTCATAACCTGGCTTCAACACATAGTAGCCTGGTCGTAACCTGGCTTCAACACATAGTAGCCTGGTCGTAACCTGGCTTCAACACATAGTGGCCTGGTCGTAAACCTGGGTTCAATACATCGTAACCTGGTCGTAACCTGGCTTCAACACATAATAGCCTGGTCATAACCTAGGTTCAATAAATCGTAGCCTGGTCATAACCTGGGTTCAATACATCGTAGCCTGGTCGTAACCTGGCTTCAACACATAATAGCCTGGTCATAACCTGGCTTCAATACATTGTAGCCTGGTCGTAACCTGGCTTCAATACATCGTAGCCTGGTCGTAACCTGGCTTCAACACATCGTAGCCTGGCCATAACCTGGCTTCAATACATCGTAGCCTGGTCGTAACCTGGCTTCAATACATCGTAGCCTGGTCGTAACCTGGCTTCAACACATCGTAGCCTGGTCGTAACCTGGCTTCAATACATCGTAGCCTGGTCGTAACCTGGCTTCAATACATCGTAGCCTGGTCGTAACCTGGCTTCAACACATCGTAGCCTGGTCGTAACCTGGCTTCAACACATAGTAGCCTGGTCGTAACCTGGGTTCAACACATAGTAGCCTGGTCGTAACCTGGGTTCAACACATAGCAGTAGCCTGGTCGTAAACTGGCTTCAACACATAATAGCCTGGTCATAACCTAGGTTCAATAAATCGTAGCCTGGTCATAACCTAGGTTCAATAAATCGTAGCCTGGTCATAACCTAGGTTCAATAAATCGTAGCCTGGTCATAACCTAGGTTCAATAAATCGTAGCCTGGTCATAACCTAGGTTCAATACATCGTAGCCTGGTCGTAACCTGGGTTCAATACATCGTAGCCTGGTCGTAACCTGGCTTCAATACATCGTAGCCTGGTCGTAACCTGGCTTCAATACATCGTAGCCTGGTCGTAACCTGGCTTCAATACATCGCAGCCTGGTCGTAACCTGGCTTCAACACATCGTAGCCTGGTCGTAACCTGGGTTCAACACATAGCAGTAGCCTGGTCGTAACCTGGGTTCAATACATCGTAGCCTGGTCGTAACCTGGGTTCAATACATCGTAGCCTGGTCGTAACCTGGGTTCAATACATCGTAGCCTGGTCGTAACCTGGCTTCAACACATAGTAGCCTGGTCATAACCTAGGTTCAATAAATCGTAGCCTGGTCATAACCTGGGTTCAATACATCGTAGCCTGGTCGTAACCTGGCTTCAACACATAATAGCCTGGTCATAACCTGGCTTCAATACATCGTAGCCTGGTCGTAACCTGGCTTCAATACATCGTAGCCTGGTCGTAACCTGGCTTCAACACATCGTAGCCTGGTCGTAACCTGGCTTCAATACATCGTAGCCTGGTCGTAACCTGGCTTCAATACATCGTAGCCTGGTCGTAACCTGGCTTCAACACATCGTAGCCTGGTCGTAACCTGGCTTCAATACATCGTAGCCTGGTCGTAACCTGGCTTCAATACATCGTAGCCTGGTCGTAACCTGGCTTCAACACATCGTAGCCTGGTCGTAACCTGGGTTCAACACATAGTAGCCTGGTCGTAACCTGGGTTCAACACATAGCAGTAGCCTGGTCGTAAACTGGCTTCAACACATAATAGCCTGGTCATAACCTAGGTTCAATAAATCGTAGCCTGGTCATAACCTAGGTTCAATAAATCGTAGCCTGGTCATAACCTAGGTTCAATAAATCGTAGCCTGGTCATAACCTAGGTTCAATAAATCGTAGCCTGGTCATAACCTAGGTTCAATACATCGTAGCCTGGTCGTAACCTAGGTTCAATACATCGTAGCCTGGTCGTAACCTGGCTTCAACACATAGTAGCCTGGTCGTAACCTGGCTTCAATACATCGTAGCCTGGTCGTAACCTGGCTTCAATACATCGTAGCCTGGTCGTAACCTGGCTTCAACACATCGTAGCCTGGTCGTAACCTGGGTTCAACACATAGCAGTAGCCTGGTCGTAACCTGGGTTCAATACATCGTAGCCTGGTCGTAACCTGGGTTCAATACATCGTAGCCTGGTCGTAACCTGGGTTCAATACATCGTAGCCTGGTCGTAACCTGGGTTCAACACATCGTAGCCTGGTCGTAACCTGGGTTCAATACATCGTAGCCTGGTCGTAACCTGGGTTCAACACATAGCAGTAACCTGGTCGTAACCTGGGTTCAATACATCAACCAATGGAATTCTGACAATGTCCCAAAAAAGTGGAAACTCGATCTAAATCAAAAATTTTAAAAGAATTTCACATATGTATTTGACCCAGGTCTGGTTATAGTTGAGCCAGATTCTGATGTTGTCCTCAGAGGCCTGTCTGTCCTCAGCTGGACCAGAGGTCCCCAGTCACCCTGCTTAATGGACCCATCATGCTTATGATCTCCCAGTACAGACATCGTCTAGAAATAGCTAACGGCCTGTAATAGATGGCCACCCATCCAGAGTAGTTCATTTCACATCCTTTTATCAGTTCTGTTTATAACATAGTATGCCTTAAAATACCAGACTGGTCCTTTATCATGGTCGTAGTTCTGAGAGGGAGAGAGAGAGATACAGAGAGACAGAGTTACACAGAGAGAGATATACAGAGATAGAGAGATACAGAGAGACAGAGTTACATAGAGAGATACAGCGAGGGAGAGATACAGAGAGAGAGGGGGAGAGATACAGAGAGAGAGATACAGAGAGACAGAGTTACACAGAGAGAGATATACAGACAGAGAGATACAGGAGAGAGAGATACAGAGAGACAGAGTTACACAGAGAGAGATATACAGAGAGAGAGATACAGAGAGAGAGAGAGAGATAAAGAGAGAGAGACAGAGTTACACAGATAGAGAGAGAGATACATAAATATATATATATATTTATATATATATATACAGTGGGGCAAAAAAGTATTTAGTCAGCCACCAATTGTGCAAGTTCTCCCACTTAAAAAGATGAGAGGCCTGTAATGTTCATCATAGGTACACTTCAACTATGACAGACAAAATGAGAGAAAAACATCCAGAAAATCACATTCTAGGATTTTTAATGAATTTATTTGCGAATTATGGTGGAAAATAAGTATTTGGTCACCTACAAACAAGCAAGATTTCTGGCTCTCACAGACCTGTAACTTCTTCTTTAAGAGGCTCCTCTGTCCTCCACTCGTTACCTGTATTAATGGCACCTGTTTGAACTTGTTATCAGTATAAAAGACACCTGTCCACAACCTCAAACAGTCACACTCCAAACTCCACTATGGCCGAGACCAAAGAGCTGTCAAAGGACACCACAAACACCTGAATGGTGTCAAACAAATGTTTTTTTCTCATGAGTTTGATACCATTCCATTCTAGCCAATATTAGGAGCCAACCTCCCCTCAGCAGCCTCCACTGCCATAGAGGTAGAGTTACAGAACATTGACTTGAATGTGAGTGTCTGTTTTAGTCATTGTATTTCTATGATTATAACCCCACGCCTTGTGATCTTAAGCTCACTGTAGCTACCTGAAACCGAGAAGGGCAGAGGTCAGTGAACACACACCATAGTTAGTGGATGGACAGGTTGATATGTCAGGTAAGTCAGCTGTACTTCACAGGTAGATCAACCTGAAGATAAAACAAGCTGGTGTCGATACCACCTTTCAAGGCCTGGCTCATCTTCACACACCCCTCCTCTCACTCTCCTCTTTTAGTGTGTGTGTGTGTACAACAGCTCGTGCTAGTGTGTGCAGCAGTGTGTGTGTGTGTGTGCGTGTGTGTGTGTTTGTTGCTGCCGTACCATAGGTACTGATAAAACTCTCATGTTCAGGTCTAAATATTAGCTTTGCTCGAGTATGGCGTTGAAATATTACACTCCTGTAATTGTGGTTATCCAACACCAGGGGGCAGTGTTTCAAATCTTTCTGAGAACTTTATTGGGTGAACAGCAGTGCTGCAGGAGATGATAAAATTCATGTTTTCACTGAATAACAGACTGTCCTGATCTCCAAGGCGTGGCCTGTCTGAGGGCTTGGCCTGTCAGAGGGCGTAGCCTGTCTGCTTGTGTTTATGTCCCACATGATACCCCATTCCCTATGGGCCCCTGTCTAAAGTAGTGCACTATATAGGGAATAGGGTGCCGTCTCGGCCCAGTCTGCCAGAGAAGACTAGTCTCAGGATAGAGGACATGTAAAACAGATACCAAGACAGGTTGGCAGACAAGACAAGCCCCTCCCGTGGGCATGCATATGTGTTTTGTGTGGTAATACGTGTGTGTTTGAGTCTGTCCCTGATACAATCTGTGTGGCTTGGAGCACACACACACACACACACACACACACACACACACACACACACACACACACACACACACACACACACACACACACACACACACACACAAACACACACACACACACACACACACACACACACACACACACACACACACACACACACACACACACACACAAAAACACACACACACACAGACACACACACACACAGACATGCTCTGGAGGTCCGGGTCTAGCCAGGGTGGGATTGGAGGCAATCAATGTGTCACTGACGGAGCAATGATTTAATTGAGTAACATTAGCAAACGTTCCGTGTCGGTGTGTGTGTGGGTGGGCTCTCTTGGCGAGCCAGACATGGGTGGGGTGGTGAATAGGATTTATAAAGGACAGTAGTTTGTTGGAAATAGATTAGAAATTGTATACAGTGTCCTGGAAAGCCTAACCTGACCAGACCAGACCAGACAGACAGACAACCTGCCAAACCAGGGTTTATAGACAACATAGCCAGACATCCATCATCAGGCTGAGCTTGACATAAATCCATTGTTGTTTCGGTGACCTCCCTTACGTTGTGTTGTTATCTTTGAAAACTTTTCCAGGACAGCGTTATGAAACTCTTATGAAACTTTGTATGACTCGTGTACTGCAAAGGAAACAGAGATGGTATACTATACTGTACTTCATATATCTACTGCTGTCTGGGGAACAGAGATGGTATACTCCACTATACTGTACTTCATATATCTACTGCTGTCTGAGGAACAGAGATGGTATACTCCACTATACTGTACTTCATATATCTACTGCTGTCTGGGGAACAGAGATGGTATACTCCACTATACTGTACTTCATATATCTACTGCTGTCTGAGGAACAGAGATGGTATACTCCACTATACTGTACTTCATATATCTACTGCTGTCTGGGGAACAGAGATGGTATACTCCACTATACTGTACTTCATATATCTACTGCTGTCTGGGGAACAGAGATGGTATACTCCACTATACTGTACTTCATATATCTACTGCTGTCTGGGGAACAGAGATGGTATACTCCACTATACTGTACTTCATATATCTACTGCTGTCTGGGGAACAGAGATGGTATACTCCACTATACTGTACTTCATATATCTACTGCTGTCTGAAGAACAGAGATGGTATACTCCACTATACTGTACTTCATATATCTACTGCTGTCTGAGGAACAGAGATGGTATACTCCACTATACTGTACTTCATATATCTACTGCTGTCTGGGGAACAGAGATGGTATACTCCACTATACTGTACTTCATATATCTACTGCTGTCTGGGGAACAGAGATGGTATACTCCACTATACTGTACTTCATATATCTACTGCTGTCTGAGGAACAGAGATGGTATACTCCACTATACTGTACTTCATATATCTACTGCTGTCTGGGAACAGAGATGGTATACTCCACTATACTGTACTTCATATATCTACTGCTGTCTGGGAACAGAGATGGTATACTCCACTATACTGTACTTCATATATCTACTGCTGTCTGAGGAACAGAGATGGTATACTCCACATATATCTACTGTACTTCATATCTCCACTATACTGTACTTCATATATCTACTGCTGTCTGGGGAACAGAGATGGTATACTCCACTATACTGTACTTCATATATCTACTGCTGTCTGGGGGAACAGAGATGGTATACTCCACTATACACTTCATATATCTAGGAACAGAGATGGTATACTCCACTATACTGTACTTCAATATCTACTGCTGTCTGAGGAACAGAGATGGTAACTCCACTATACTGTACTTCATATATCTACTGCTGTCTGAGGAACAGAGATGGTATACTCCACTATACTGTACTTCATATATCTACTGCTGTCTGAGGAACAGAGATGGTATACTCCACTATACTGTACTTCATATATCTACTGCTGTCTGAGGAACAGAATGGTAACTCCACTATACTGTACTTCATATATCTACTGCTGTCTGAGGAACAGAATGGTCCACTTATACTTCATATATCTACTGCTGTTGAGGAACAGAGATGTATACTTATACTGTACTTCATATATCTTTGCTGTCTGGAACAGAGATGGTATACTCCACTATAGTACTTCATATATCTACTGGTCAAACAGAGATGGTATACTTATCTGTACTTCATATATCTACTGCTGTCTGGGAACAGAGATGGTATTCCACTATACTGTACTTCATATATCTACTGCTGTCTGAGGAACAGAGATGGTATACTCCACTATACTGTACTTCATATATCTACTGCTGTCTGGGGAACAGAGATGGTATCTCCACTATACTGTACTTCATATATCTACTGCTGTCTGAGGAACAGAGATGGTATACTCCACTATACTGTACTTCATATATCTACTGCTGTCTGGGAACAGAGATGGGACTTTCAACTGAAGAACCTCCAAAGATTTCTCTATGGGGATGGTATACTCCACTATACTGACTTCATATATCTACTGCTGTCTGAGGAACAGAGATGGTATACTCCACTATACTGTACTTCATATATCTACTGCTGGAACAGAGATGGTATTCCAAATGTACTTCATATATCTACTGCTGTCTGAGGAACAGAGATGGTATACTCCACTATACTGTACTTCATATATCTACCTGTCTGAGGAACAGAGATGGTATACTCCACTATACTGTACTTCATATATCTACTGCTGTCTGGGGAACAGAGATGGTATACTCCACTATACTGTACTTCATATATCTACTTCTGGGGAACAGAGATGCCTCCACTATACTGTACTTCATATATCTACTGCTGTCTGAAGAACAGAGATGGTATACTTATACTGTACTTCAATATCTACTGCTGTCTGGGGAACAGAGATGGTATACATGTACCATATATCTACTGCTGTCTGGGAACAGAGATGGTATTTCCACTATACTGTACTTCATATATCTACTGCTGTCTGAGGAACAGAGATGGTGGTTCCATATATTTGTCAGGAACAAGATGGTATACCCACTACTGCTGTCTGAGGAACAGAGATGTACTTCATATATCTACTGCTGTCTGGGAACAGAGATGGTATACTCCACTATACTGTACTTCATATATCTACTGCTGTCTGAGGAACAGAGATGGTATACTCCACTATACTGTACTTCATATATCTACTGCTGTCTGAAGAACAGAGATGGTATACTCCACTATACTATACTTCATATATCTACTGCTGTCTGGGAACAGAGATGGTATACTCCACTATACTGTACTTCATATATCTACTGCTGTCTGAGGAACAGAGATGGTATACTCCACTATACTGTACTTCATATATCTACTGCTGTCTGAGGAACAGAGATGGTATACTCCACTATACTGTACTTCATATTTTGCTGTCTGAGGAACAGAGATGGTATATCCACTTACTGTACTTCATATATCTACTGCTGTCTGACAGAGATGGACTCCACTATACTGTACTTCATATATCTTCTTCTGCTGTCTGGGGAACAGAGATGGTATACTCCAAATGTACTTCATATATCTAACTGTCAGGAACAGAGATGGTATACTCCACTATACTGTACTTCATATATCTACTGCTGTCTGGGAACAGAGATGGTATACTCCACTATACTGTACTTCATATATACTGCTGTCTGAGGAACAGAGATGGTATACTCCACTATACTGTACTTCATATATCTACTGCTGTCTGAGGAACAGAGATGGTATACTCCACTATACTGTACTTCATATATCTACTGCTGTCTGAGGAACAGAGATGGTATACTCCACTATACTGTACTTTGGTCCCTGCTGTCTGGGGAACAGAGATGGTCATACTCCACTATACTGTACTTCATATATCTACTGCTGTCTGGGAACAGAGATGGTATACTCCACTATACTGTACTTCATATTCTACTGCTGTCTGAGGAACAGAGATGGTATAATTCCACTATACTGTACTTCATATATCTACTGCTGTCTGAGGAACAGAGATGGATACTGTACTTCATATATCTACTGCTGTCTGAAGAACAGAGATGGTATACTCCACTATACTGTACTTCATATATCTACTGCTGTCTGGGGAACAGAGATGGTATACTCCACTATACTGTACTTCATATATCTACTGCTGTCTGAAGAACAGAGATGGTATCTTATACTGTACTTCATATATCTACTGCTGTCTGAGGAACAGAGATGGTATACTCCACTATACTGTACTTCATATATCTCTGCTGTCTGGGAACAGAGATGGTGACTATACTCCACTATTGTCTTCAAACTGTCAAGAACAGAGATGGTATACTCCACTATACTGTACTTCATATATCTACTGCTGTTGAACAGAGAGTATTCTATACTGTCTTCATATATCTACTGCTGTCTGGGAACAGAGATGGTCCACTATAACTTCATATTTGTGTTGGGGAACAGAGATGGTGTCCACTATTGTACTTCATATATCTACTGCTGTCTGAAGAACAGAGATGGTCTATTGGCTTCATATATCTACTGCTGTTGAGGAACAGAGATGGTATACTCCACTATACTGTACTTCATATATCTACTGCTGTCTGAGGAACAGAGATGGTATACTTCACTATACTGTACTTCATAGGTAACGCTGTCTGAAGAACAGAGATGGTAGCACTATACTTAAACTGCTGAAGAACAAGTTACATGTCTGTGAGAACAGAGATGGAAATCTTGCTACTGTTTGTAGCTGACCAAATACTTATTTTCACCATAGAGATTTGCAATAAATTCTACTGCTGTCTGAAGAAAAAATCCTAGAATATATCTATTTTCTGGGGGAGATGGTATACTCCACTATACTGTACTTCATATATTACTGCTGTCTGAAGAACAGAGATGGTATACTCCACTATACTGTACTTCATATTCTACTGCTGTCTGAAGAACAGAGATGGTATACTCCACTATCTGTACTTCATACTGCTGTTGAAGATGGTCCACCTGACTTGAAAACTGCTGTCTGGGGAACAGAGAGTATACTCCACTATACTCTTCATATTTTTAAGAGATGGTATACTCCACTATACTGTACTTCATAGAACTGCTGTCTGAAGAACAGATTGGTATACTCCACTGGCTGACTCAAATCTACTGCTGTCTTTGCCCCACTGTATCTACTGCTGTCTGAAGAACAGAGAAGGTATACTCCACTATACTGTACTTCATATATCTACTGCTGTCTGAGGAACAGAGATGGTATACTCCACTATACTGTACTTCATATATCTCTGCTGTCTGAAGAACAGAGATGGTATACTCCACTATACTGTACTTCATATATCTACTGCTGTCTGAAGAACAGAGATGGTATACTCCACTATACTGTACTTCATATATCTACTGCTGTCTGAGGAACAGAGATGGTATACTCCACTATACTGTACTTCATATATCTACTGCTGTCAGGAACAGAGATGGTATACTCCACTATACGTACTTCATATATCTACTGCTGTCTGAGGAACAGAGATGGTATACTCCACTATACTGTACTTCATATATCTACTGCTGTCTGAGGAACAGAGATGGTATACTCCACTATACTGTACTTCATATATCTCTGCTGTTGGGGAACAGAGCTAAATGGCATATACTACCACTATACTGTATTCATATATCTACTGCTGTCTGAAGAACAGAGATGGTATACTCCACTATACTGTACTTCATATATCTACTGCTGTCTGAAGAACAGAGATGGTATACTCCACTATACTGTACTTCATATATCTACTGCTGTCTGAGGAACAGAGATGGTATACTCCACTATACTGTACTTCATATATCTACTGCTGTCTGAGGAACAGAGATGGTATACTCCACTATACTGTACTTCATATATCTACTGCTGTCTGAGGAACAGAGATGGTATACTCCACTATACTGTACTTCATATATCTACTGCTGTCTGAAGAACAGAGATGGTATACTCCACTATACTGTACTTCATATATCTACTGCTGTCTGAGGAACAGAGATGGTATACTCCACTATACTGTACTTCATATATCTACTGCTGTCTGAGGAACAGAGATGGTATACTACACTATACTGTGCATCCGTTTCAGGGGGTTCAGCACTCTAGACCCATTTCAGGCAGGCCACAAGGCACAGGGCAAGCCCCTGGTTGTATCCCAGGATCCATTATGTCTCTGGTCTAAAGTAATGCACTTTAATAGGGAATAGGGTGCCGTTTGGACCCCTCTCCTGTAAGCTCCTCACCTCTCAAGTGTTGGGGAGGGGCTTCCAGGAGAAGTGTTGGGGAGGAGCTTCCAGGAGAAGTGTTGGGGAGGAGCTTCCAGGAGAAGTGTTGGGGAGGGGCTTCCAGGAGAAGTGTTGGGGAGGAGCTTCCAGGAGAAGTGTTGGGGAGGAGCTTCCAGGAGAAGTGTTGGGGAGCGGCTTCCAGGAGAAGTGTTGGGGAGGGGCTTCCAGGAGAAGTGTTGGGGAGGGGCTTCCAGGAGAAGTGTTGGGGAGGAGCTTCCAGGAGAAGTGTTGGGGGAGGGGCTTCCAGGAGAAGTGTTGGGGAGGAGCTTCCAGGAGAAGTGTTGGGGAGGAGCTTCCAGGAGAAGTGTTGGGGAGGGGCTTCCAGGAGAAGTGTTGGGGAGGGGCTTCCAGGAGAAGTGTTGGGGAGGGGCTTCCAGGAGAGGTGTTGGGGGAGGGGCTTCCAGGAGAAGTGTTGGGGGAGGGGCTTCCAGGAGAAGTGTTGGGGAGGAGCTTCCAGGAGAAGTGTTGGGGAGGGGCTTCCAGGAGAAGTGTTGGGGAGGAGCTTCCAGGAGAAGTGTTGGGGAGGGGCTTCCAGGAGAAGTGTTGGGGAGGGGCTTCCAGGAGAGGTGTTGGGGGAGGGGCTTCCAGGAGAAGTGTTGGGGAGGGGCTTCCAGGAGAAGTGTTGGGGAGGGGCTTCCAGGAGAAGTGTTGGGGAGGAGCTTCCAGGAGAGGTGTTGGGGGAGGGGCTTCCAGGAAAGGAAGGAAAGAGAGGGGACAATAGTACAGGTGTGCATCAAGGAGGGAAGGAGAGAGAAGGATAATTACCCTGTTTCTGGTTGATGTATTCATTGTAACTAGACCAGAGAGAGAGGGAGGGAGGGAGGGAGGGAGGGAGGGAGGGGGGAGGGAGGGAGGGAGGGAGAAAGATAATTACCCTCTCTCTGGGTTGATTTATTGTAACCAGACCAGAGGGAGGGCGTGAGGGAGGGAGGGGGAGAAAGGGGGTTTGATACAACTTCAGTACTCTACAGGTCACACCTGGTTAAGAGAGGTGGAGGGGGAGGGTGTTATTAAAAAGATTGTTTCACAGTTTGGCCAAGGAGAAAGAGAAAATGGCAATAAAAAGGACTATATAAAAAAGGTCTGAGATCTGGGCTCTGTTCCAAGGCTGGGCCCTACGTTGTTAATGGATGCCCTGTAGAGTGTCAAGCTGTCAGTATGGAGCCTTGGCCTCAGCCTCACCAGCTATTGACTCTTGCATGTGTTCAGTTCAGCTAGCCACCTCTAGCCGTGCTAACAGCTCTGTATTCATGCTGTGTTCAGTTCAGCTAGCCACCTCTAGCCGTGCTAACAGCTCTGTATTAATGCTGTGTTCAGTTCAGCTAGCCACCTCTAGCCGTGCTAACAGCTCTGTATTCATGCTGTGTTCAGTTCAGCTAGCCACCTCTAGCCGTGCTAACAGCTCTGTATTCATGCTGTGTTCAGTTCAGCTAGCCACCTCTAGCCGTGCTAACAGCTCTGTATTAATGCTGTGTTCAGTTCAGCTAGCCACCTCTAGTCGTGCTAACAGCTCTGTATTAATGCTGTGTTCAGTTCAGCTAGCCACCTCTAGCCGTGCTAACAGCTCTGTATTCATGCTGTGTTCAGTTCAGCTAGCCACCTCTAGCCGTGCTAACAGCTCTGTATTCATGCTGTTTTCACTTCAGCTAGCCACCTATAGCCGTGCTAACAGCAATATAAATATACAATCTGTGTGTATGTAGTTCACTCAGCCTCCGCTATCTGTGCTAACAGCAATATAAATATACTATCTGTGTGTATGTAGTTCACCCAGCCTCCGCTATCTGTGCTAACAGCAATATAAATATACTATCTGTGTGTATGTAGTTCACTCAGCCTCCGCTATCTGTGCTAACAGCAATATAAATATACTATCTGTGTGTATGTAGTTCACTCAGCCTCCGCTATCTGTGCTAACAGCAATATAAATATACTATCTGTGTGTATGTAGTTCACTCAGCCTCCGCTAGCTGTGCTAACAGCTCACCTACTAGACTACAGTACCACATCGGTGGCTGCAGCAGCCAAGGTCACCAGTTGAGAGAGAGACCTCCAGATTATAAAGGATTAAGAGTGAGGGAGTATTATTCTACCCTGCCATGCAGCAGGCTAGAGGCTACAGCATACAGCATACAGCACACACACACACACACACACACACACACACACACACACACACACACACACACACACACACACACACACACACACACACACCCCCCCCTTGCTTTTACTAATCAGGTCTTTAAAAGAGAGCCAGACTTCATCGCAAATGGATGTAGTGCACTATTTTTGACCAGAGCACTACTGAACTACACACACACAGCTGTCAAAAGTAGTGCACTGTATAGGGTATAGGGGCAACTTCCCCTCCCTCCCTCCCCCTCCCTCCCTCCCTCCCTCCCTCCCTCCCTCCCTCCCTCCCTCCCTCCCTCCCTCCTCCCTCTCTCCTCACTCTCTCCCTCTCTATTCCCTCTATCCTCCTCCCTCTCTCCTCTCTCTATCTGACGGGAGGTGCCATGTGGAGGTATTGTGCAATCTGTTGTCAGTAACTGTCCTCATCCTTTCCTTGTTGGATGCTGTGTGTGTGTGTGTGTGTGTGTGTGTGTGTGTGTGTGTGTGTGTGTGTGTGTGTGTGTGTGTGTGTGTGTGTGTGTGTGTGTGTGTGTGTGTGTGTGTGTGTGTGTGCGTGCGTGCGTGCGTGTGTGTGTGTGTGTGTGTGTGTGTGTGTGTTAAGAGAGATTCAACGTAGTAGTGTGTGTATGTTGACTCATAAACTTTTGTCATTGATTGAAAGCTTATTGATTGTAAGGCGATCTTGAATAGATTATCTGACTCACATGATGTCACAAACACATTCCTATATCCTGACGCGTAGTAAGGCATCACCAGGAAGGTTTAACCGACCAATCGACGCCATGCCTTTTCAACAGCATGGATTAGCAGTGATCCAGCAGCTCTCTGAGAACTGAGTAAGTCCCTCCCCATCCCCTTCATATTACTGGTCCATAAAGAGATTACAGGACCGGCCAGGACCAAAGCATCTGTACTAGGCTCAGGATGGTAGATGGTGAATGCGGGGAGAGAGAGAGAGAGAGAGAGAGAGAGACAGAGAGACAGAGAGAGAGAGAGAGAGAGAGAGAGAGAGAGAGAGAGAGAGAGAGAGAGAGAGAGAGAGAGAGAGAGAGAGAGAGAGAGAGAGAGAGAGAGAGAGAGAGAGAGAGAGAGAGAGAGAGAGAGAGAGAGAGAGAGCAGGGGGTAGGGGGAAGGTTGGAGAGCAGTGTTGGGGGGTGCCCTCCGTCAGTGTAGTTGCAGACAATGCAGAGATGGTCAGAGTGCACACTAGCAGCAACGATAGAACAGAGACTACAAGGAGACGAGCATAGTAGGGCGCCTACCTAGTGTATAGAATGGCCGTAGCCCCGAGTGACTGAGTGAGTGAACCAGACGTAGAGTACCATAGAGAGGGTATCAGGTGGATGCTGAGAGAGAGAGGCCTGCAACCTGACGATAAGAAGGAAGGAAGGAAGGAACGTGAGGAGTACCTGACTGCAACTCACCATGGCCTTGGCCTGCCTGAGCTGTGTATCTCTCAGATCTAGAGGTATGGTACTGTCTGGGCTGTGTCTCTCTCAGATCTAGAGGTATGGTACTGTCTGGGCTGTATCTCTCTCAGATCTAGAGGTATGGTACTGTGTATCTATCAAATCTAGAGTTATGGTACTGTGTATCTATCAGATCTAGAGGTATGGTACTGTGTATCTATCAGATCTAGATGTATGGTACTGTGTATCTATCATATCTAGAGGTATGGTACTGTGTATCTATCAGATCTAGAGGTATGGTACTGTGTATCTCTCAGATCTAGAGGTATGGTACTGTGTATCTCTCAGATCTAGAGGTATGGTACTGTGTATCTCTCAGATCTAGAGGTATGGTACTGTCTGGGCTGTGTATCTCTCAGATCTAGAGGTATGGTACTGTCTGGGCTGTGTATCTCTCAGATCTAGAGGTATGGTACTGTGTATCTATCAGATCTAGAGGTGTGGTACTGTGTATCTATCAGATCTAGAGGTATGGTACTGTGTATCTATCAGATCTAGAGGTATGATACTGTGTATCTATCAGATCTAGAGGTATGGTACTGTGTATCTATCATATCTAGAGGTGTGGTACTGTGTATCTTTCAGATCTAGAGGTGTGGTACTGTGTATCTATCAGATCTAGAGGTATGGTACTGTGTATCTATCAGATCTAGAGGTATGGTACTGTGTATTTATCAGATCTAGAGGTGTGGTACTGTGTATCTCTCAGCTCTAGAGGTGTGGTACTGTGTATCTCTCAGCTCTAGGTTATCGGTTTGTTATCGGTTTTGTTTTCTGAAAGCCTTGGAGTTTCTGGACTTTCTCATATGCATGGTAACAGGGAGGTTTTCCTGTGTTCAACAGAAGACCAACCCCGTCCCTTTGACCTGATCCACTGGAGTGACATGTCAACATCAGTTTGTCAAAGCTCTCTTGGTTTTTTCTTTCTTTCTGAAAGTTCCTGAAAGCGCCGTTCCCATATGTAGCCCAGTGTTAATACATGGGCTGAGGCCTGGGTAGGACATGTCTCAACTGGTTGGAATAATTAAAGGGCAGAAGTAGCAGTCTGGGGGGAAATGAGGAAACCAGAGCTTTAAAGATAGAGGAGAGGACAGCTTTAAAGTCTTCTAAGGCTCCGGGAGGAGAGGATGATTGTGGGAAAGAGTCTATCTGCTTTTTGGCAAATGTCCCTTAGATGAACTGACTTCTTCTGATGGAGTCCGATGAGTGTGTAGATTAGGAAGAGTAAACCAGTGAGATTGTGTGTGTGTGTGTGTGCGTAGATTAGCAGTACTTTAAGAGATTGTGTAGATTAGGAATGAGAGTTAATATGTAGATTAAGAGAAAGATTGTGTGTGTAGATTAAACATGAGAGAGTGAGGGTGTATGTAGATTACACGGAAGACAGTGAGGGTGTTTTTAGATTACACAGAAGACAGTGAGGGTGTTTTTAGCTGAAACAAAAGACAGTGAGGGTGTTTTTAGCTGAAACAGAAGACAGTGAGGGTGTTTTTAGATTACACAGAAGACAGTGAGGGTGTTTTTAGCTGAAACAGAAGACAGTGAGGGTGGTTTTAGCTGAAACAGAAGACAGTGAGGGTGTTTTTAGCTGAAACAGAAGACAGTGAGGGTGTTTTTAGATTACACAGAAGACAGTGAGGGTGTTTTTAGCTGAAACAGAAGACAGTGAGGGTGTTTTTAGCTGAAACAGAAGACAGTGAGGGTGTTTTTAGCTGAAACAGAAGACAGTGAGGGTGTTTTTAGCTGAAACAGAAGACAGTGAGGGTGTTTTTAGCTGAAACAGAAGACAGTGAGGGTGTTTTTAGCTGAAACAGAAGACAGTGAGGGTGTTTTTAGCTGAAACAGAAGACAGTGAGGGGGTATGTAGATTAAACAGTATGAGGCTCCTAGAGGAGCAAGAGACATGAAGAGCAGTACTACAGCACCATTTCCTGTGGGTGTGTGAATGAGTGTGACTGGGCTTGATATACTGTACAGTGGCTTGCGAAAGTATTCACCCCCCTTGGCATTTTTCCTATTTTGTTGCCTTACAACCTGGAATTAAAATCGATTTTGGGGGGGGGTTGTATCATTTGTATTATGCTGCCACCACCATGCTTCACTGTGGGGATGGTGTTCTCAGGGTGATGAGAGGTGTTGGGTTTCCCGCAGACATAGCGTTTTCCTTGATGGCCAAAAAGTTCAATTTGAGTCTCATCTGACCAGAGTACCTTCTTCCATATGTTTAGGGAGTCTCCCACATGCCTTTTGGAAAAAACACCAAACATGTTTGCTTATTTTTTTCTTTGAAGCAATGGCTTTTTTTTCTGTCCACTCTTCCATAAATCCCAGCTCTGTGGAGTGTACGGCTTAAAGTGGTCCTATGGACAGATACTCCAATGTCCGCTGTGGAGTTTTGCAGCGCCTTCTGGGTCATCTTTGGTCTCTTTGTTGCCTCTCTGAGAGATATGCTACAGCAGATGATGCTTAATGCTTTTCTCACGTGTTTCACATGTTGACATCTCTACCTCAGGACGTGGTCACCTCTTTAATGGCATTGAGTTGTATGGCATCCTGCAGACCTGCAGTTGGAACGTCTAAAACCTTGGACTAACCATATACTGTCAGGTGACCCCACTCTATATCCCGAGCCTGTGTAACCTGTTGGTTGGCTAGTTTACACAGCTTATTACAGTTTAATAACTTTTAAATGGTGTCTATAGTCTTGATGTGGTGTCTATAGTCTTGATGTGGTGTCTATAGTCTTGATGTGGTGTCTATAGTCTTGATGTGGTGTCTGTAGTCTTGATGTGGTGTCTATAGTCTTGATGTGGTGTCTATAGTCTTGATGTGGTGTCTATAGTCTTGATGTGGTGTCTATAGACTTGATGTGGTGTCTATAGTCTTGATGTGGTGTCTATAGACTTGATGTGGTGTCTATAGTCTTGATGTGGTGTCTGTAGTCTTGATGTGGTGTCTATAGTCTTGATGTGGTGTCTATAGTCTTGATGTGGTGTCTGTAGTCTTGATGTGGTGTCTATAGACTTGATGTGGTGTCTATAGACTTGATGTGGTGTCTATAGTCTTGATGTGCTTTTACACCTGCATTGTTTGCTGTTTGGGGTTTTAGGCTGGGTTTCTGTACAGCACTTTGAGATATCAGCTGATGTACGAAGGGCTATATAAATAAATTTGATTTGATTTGATGTGGTGTCTATAGTCTTGATGTGGTGTCTATAGTCTTGATGTGGTGTCTATAGTCTTGATGTGGTGTCTATAGTCTTGATGTGGTGTCTATAGTCTTGATGTGGTGTCTATAGTCTCGATGTGGTGTCTATAGTCAACAACAGTCCCATAACAGGACCCAGCAGTATTTGGTGAAAGCATAGCTGAGCGTTACTGTATCGTTGTGGGATTATCAAGCGCTATCAGGATCACCTTTAGGTAGCCAGCTGTGAGGAACAGACAGATATACAGGCCGCTGCTGTCCGCCGTCCGCCCATCCCCCACTCTGCTGTCAGAGATAGAAAGAGCGAGGGAAGGGGGAGAATGAGAGAGAGAGAGTGAGGGGAGAGAGAGAGAGAGAGAGAGATAGGGGGAGAGAGAGAGAGAGAGGGGGAGAGAGAGAGAGAGAGGGGAGAGAGAGAGAGAGGAGAGAGAGAGAGAGAGAGAGAGAGAGAGAGAGAGAGAGAGAGATTCCCACACAGACAGTATTTTTCCACATTTTGAATGTATCACCATGTCACTATGGAAAAAAGCTTTTGATAAAGTGTCTGCTAAATGACTATGGAGACCTGCAGGGGTGATTAACTATACTGACCTCTGTGTTATTATTTGACCTTGGAGACCTGCAGGGGTGATTAACTATACTGACCTCTGTGTTATTATTTGACCTTGGAGACCTGCAGGGGTGATTAACTATACTGACCTCCATGTTATTTACTCAGGATGATTATGTACAGTACAATAATATCCTCTCTCCTACAACAGTTTTCTAAACACAAGCCCCCTCCCCAACCCACCCACTCACACACACACACCATGACCCCCTCATCACCAGCACCAATGCGCTGGCTGTGTGTTCTACTCTGTTCTGACCCAGATTTGTCTGCACTAATACTTTTCACCACTAATGACTTGTATATCTGCTGCAGCTGCACTAGGAAGAGAGAGAGAGAGGAGGGGCTGTGGCATCTGGACTATCTGCCTGCTGCATTATACAGCCCTGTTACAGCCCTGTTATGGCCCTGCTACGGCCCTCTTACCGCCCTGTTAGAGCCCTGTTTACAGCCCTGTTATGGCCCTGCTACGGCCCTGTTACAGCCCTGTTTACAGCCCTGTTACAGCCATGTTATGGCCCTCTTACCGCCCTGTTAGAGCCCTGTTAAAGCCTTGTTACGGCCCTGTTACAGCCCTGTTTACAGCCCTGTTTACAGCCCTGTTACAGCCCTGTTTACAGCCCTGTTACAGCCCTGTTACAGCCCTGTTACAGCCCTGTTACATCCCTGTTTACAGCCCTGTTTACAGCCCTGTTACAGCCGTTATAGCCCTGTTTACAGCCCTATTACGGCCCTGTTTACAGCCCTGTTACGGCCCTGTTACATCCCTGTTTACAGCCCTGTTACAGCCCTGTTACAGCCCTGTTACAGCCTTGTTACGGCCCTGTTTACAGCCCTGTTACAGCCCTGTTACAGCCTTGTTACAGCCCTGTTACAGCCCTGTTACGGCCCTGTTACAGCCCTGTTACAGCCCTGTTATGGCCCTGTTTACAGCCCTGTTACGGCCCTGTTACGGCCCTGTTACGGCCCTGTTACGGCCCTGTTACAGCCCTGTTACGGCCCTGTTTACAGCCCTGTTACAGCCCTGTTACGGCCCTGTTTACGGCCCTGTTACAGCCCTGTTACGGCCCTGTTTACAGCCCTGTTACATCCCTGTTTACAGCCCTGTTACGGCCCTGTTACAGCCCTGTTACAGCCCTGTTTACAGCCCTGTTACAGCCCTGTTACAGCCCTGTTACGGCCCTGTTACAGCCCTGTTACAGCCCTGTTTACAGCCCTGTTACAGCCCTGTTACAGCCCTGTTACAGCCCTGTTACAGCCCTGTTTACAGCCCTGTTTACAGCCCTGTTACAGCCCTGTTACATCCCTGTTTACAGCCCTGTTACAGCCCTGTTACATCCCTGTTACATCCCTGTAAATTGATGGCAATTTGCATATACTCCAGAATGTTATGAAGAGTGATCAGATGAATTGCAATTAATTGCAAAGTCCCTCTTTTGCCATGCAAATGAACTGAATCCCCCAAAAACATTTCCACTGCATTTCAGCCCTGCCACAAAAGGACCAACTGACATAATGTCAGTGATTCTCTTGTTAACACAGGTGTAACTTGTAAGTCGCTCTGGATAACAGCGTCTGCTAAATGACTTAAATGTAAATGTAATGTAATGTGTGAGTGTTGATGAGGACATGGCTGGAGATCACTCTGTCATGCTGATTGAGTTTGAATAACAGACTGGAAGCTTCAAAAGGAGGGTGGTGCTTGGAATCATTGTTCTTCCTCTGTCAACCATGGTTACCTGCAAGGAAACATGTGCCGTCATCATTGCTTTGCACAAAAAGGAGGAGAGCGGTTCAATTGTTGTGAAGAAGGCTTCAAGGCGCCCAAGAAAGTCCAGCAAGCGCCAGGACCGTCTCCTAAAGTTGATTCAGCTGCGGGATCAGGGCACCACCAGTACAGAGCTTGCTCAGGAATGGGAGCAGGCAGGTGTGAGTGCATCTGCACGCACAGTGAGGTGAAGACTTTTGGAGGATGGCCTGGTGTCAAGAAGGGCAGCAAAGAAGCCACTTCTCTCTGGTAAAAACATCAGGGATAGACTGATATTCTGCAAAAGGTACAGGGATTGGACTGCTGAGGACTGGGGTAAAGTCATTTACTCTGATGAATCCCCTTTCCGATTGTTTGGGGCATCTGGAAAAAAAGCTTGTCCGGAGAAGACAAGGTGAGCGCTACCATCAGTCCTGTGTCATGTCAACAGTAAAGCATCCTGAGACCATTCATGTGTGGGGTTGCTTCTCAGCCAAGGGAGTGGGCTCACTCACAATTTTGCCTAAGAACACAGCCATGAATAAAGAATGGTACCAACACATCCTCCGAGAGCAACTTCTACCAACCATCCAGGAACAGTTTGGTGACGAACAATGCCTTTTCCAGCATGATGGAGCACCTTGCCATAGCCAGGAAACTCCATGGCCAGGAAACTCCCCAGACCTTAATCCCATTGAGAATTTGTGGTCAATCCTCAAGAGGCAGGTGGACAAACAAAAACCCACACATTCTGATCAGTCAGGATGTGGCCCAGAAGTTAATTGACAGCATGCCAGGGCGGATTGCAGAGGTCTTGAAAGAGAAGGGTCAACACTGCAAATATTGACTCTTTGCATCAACTTCATGTAATTGTCAATAAAAGCCTTTGACACTTATGAAATGCTTGTAATTATACTTCAGTATTCCATAGTAACATCTGACAAAAATATCTAAAGACACTGAAGCAGCAAACTTTGTGGAAATGAATATTTGTGTCATTCTCAAAACTTTTGGCCACGACTGTATATTCGTGTGTTAGTAAATTTAGGAGGAGAGATATATGCACGACATATAAGTATTGAGTCTAGGTTGGTCATTTTCTATCCAATAATGTGGTATTTACATCATCATGCAAATAAATTCATAAAAAATCCTACAATGTGATTTTCTGGATGTTTCTCATTTTGTCTGTCATAGTTGAAGTGTACCTATGATGAAAATTACAGGCCTCTCTCATCTTTTTAAGTGGGAGAACTTGCACAATTGGTGGCTGACTAAATACTTTTTTGCCCCACTGTATAACAATGTGTTGTTCCTGACTGAACCTGTATCTTGGAGGAGACACATTGCTATACACAGTGTACATAATGCCTCTACCATTTCTTTGCCCAGAGAAAAAAAAACTATGTGTTGGTCAGGCTCTTTAACAGCAGTGTCCTGATATGGAAGTTACAGCTTGTCAATACTGTTACTAGTCCTCTCTGCTGCTCTGGAGTGGCCTGAGTTCCTGGGCCAGGCTGATGATGCTGGAAACTGCTGAGTCCACACCTGCAGACAGGAGGGAGGGAGGGAGGGAGGGAGATAGAGAGACACAGAGAGAGAGAGAGAGAGAGAGAGAGAGAGAGATGTAAAGAGAGAGAGAGAGAGAGAGAGAGAGAGAGAGAGAGAGAGAGAGAGAGAGAGAGAGAGAGAGAGACACAGAGAGAGAGAGAGAGAGAGAGAGAGAGAGAGAGAGAGAGAGAGAGAGAGAGAGAGAGAGACACAGAGAGAGAGAGAGTAAAGAGAGAGAGAGAGAGAGAGAGAGAGAGAGAGAGAGAGAGAGAGAGAGAGAGGAGGAAAGGAAGAGTGAATGAGAGAGTTCCATTACAGTGGGGTATTAGTCAGATACAGAGAGAGCTCGTCCACTCTGTCAGACCTGAGTTGGTCTCTCACGGACATGCCGCCCCGTCCGTCTCTCAGTGTAGCCACTGAAGCGGGAGATGGGTAACTCGCAGAGAAAGATTCCTCCCTGTCACATGCAGAGGAGGAAGAGGAGTAGGAGAGGAGGAAGACAGG
>NC_068457.1:27928743-28088743 GCF_023373465.1 Oncorhynchus keta
AGCTGACCTCGGTCGCCAATTATACAGTGTTTCCTCTGACACATTGGTGCGGATGACTTCCGGGTTAAGCGAGCAGTGAGTTAAGAATCAATGCGGCTTGGCAGGGTTGTGTTTCGGAGGACGCGTGGCTTGGCAGGGTTGTGTTTCGGAGGACGCATGGCTTGGCAGGGTTGTGTTCCGGAGGACGCATGGCTTGGCAGGGTTGTGTTCCGGAGGACGCATGGCTTGGCAGGGTTGTGTTTCGGAGGACGCATGGCTTGGCAGGGTTGTGTTTCGGAGGACGCGTGGCTCTACACCTTCGCTTCTCCCGAGTCCGAGTTGCAGCGATGGGACAAGACTAACTACCAATTGGGGAGAAAAAGTGAGGGGGAAAAAAGGTCCTAGATACTGTAGTAGCCCTCTTCAGACCACAGTGGTTGAACCCTCCAACTGGCTTCTCTATAGATGGGGACAGGGCCAGTTTAAGGGCCCTCGATACTGTAGTAGCCCTCTTCAGACCACAGTGGTTGAACCCTCCAACTGGCTTCTCTATAGATGGGGACAGGGCCAGTTAAGGGCCCTAGATACTGTAGTAGACCTCTTCAGACCACAGTGGTTGAACCCTCCAACTGGCTTCCCTATAGATGGGGACAGGGCCAGTTAAGGGCCCTAGATACTGTAGTAGACCTCTTCAGACCACAGTGGTTGAACCCTCCAACTGGCTTCTCTATAGATGGGGACAGGGCCAGTTAAGGGCCCTAGATACTGAGGTAGCCCTCTTCAGACCACAGTGGTTGAACCCTCCAACTGGCTTCTCTATAGATGGGGACAGGGCCAGTTAAGGGCCCTAGATACTGAGGTAGCCCTCTTCAGACCACAGTGGTTGAACCCTCCAACTGGCTTCTCTATAGATGGGGACAGGGCCAGTTAAGGGCCCTAGATACTGAGGTAGCCCTCTTCAGACCACAGTGGTTGAACCCTCCAACTGGCTTCTCTATAGATGGGGACAGGGCCAGTTTAAGGGCCCTCGATACTGTAGTAGCCCTCTTCAGACCACAGTGGTTGAACCCTCCAACTGGCTTCTCTATAGATGGGGACAGGGCCAGTTAAGGGCCCTAGATACTGTAGTAGACCTCTTCAGACCACAGTGGTTGAACCCTCCAACTGGCTTCCCTATAGATGGGGACAGGGCCAGTTAAGGGCCCTAGATACTGTAGTAGACCTCTTCAGACCACAGTGGTTGAACCCTCCAACTGGCTTCTCTATAGATGGGGACAGGGCCAGTTAAGGGCCCTAGATACTGTAGTAGACCTCTTCAGAAATCCTTTATACCAACTGGGTTCAAACCCCGGGTCTCCTGTGTGCCACAAGATTGTTAGCCCACTGATGGAGGTCAAAGGCTTTATCTCAGTGGGATAACACAGTCTTGTGCAACAGTGCGATGCATAACTTTGTCTGAGACCTGAAGCTTTAGCAGGCGAACACAGTCCTGTATAGAGGCACAACCCAGCTGGTAACATACACTGTAAGCTAGCTGTGTTTATTCTGGCTGTCAGGGACCTGCTGAATGTACTGCTTTCTCTGGGATGAAATCATCAGACCTGGACAGATCGTCTCATCCACATTAGTCTCATGATTATGGATTGATAGAGATCATTCTATTCATCCTACATCAGATAGGAAGGGTTGCCTGGTTACAGATGAGCCTGGGTTATTCAAGGAAACAACAGACTACACACACGCGCGAACGCAGCAAACTAACTCTCAGACACGCACAGCGAACACACGCACACAGACACACACACACACACACACACACACACACACACACACACACACACACACACACACACACACACACACACACACACACACACACACACACACACACACACACACACACACACCTACTGTAGATGTTAATGAACAGATGCTGCTGTTGTAATATGAGGATTGAAATGAAAGCAAGGCCAGAAGATAAAAGATGATGAAAGAAAGAGGGTTTACATCTCCCTCGTATCTTCTGTTCATCTCTCTCCTCCTCTCATCCTCCTCTCATCCCCCTCTGATCCCCCTCTCATCCCCCTCTCCCAGCCTTGGAGGATAAAAGCTCCTCCTCTCCCATCCTTGGAGGATAAATGCTCCTCCTCTCCCAGCCTTGGAGGATAAAAGCTCCTCCTCTCATCCCCCTCTCATCCCCCTCTCATCCCCCTCTCCCAGCCTTGGAGGATAAAAGCTCCTCCTCTCATCCCCCTCTCCCAGCCTTGGAGGATAAAAGCTCCTCCTCATATCCCACCCTCTCCCAGCCTTGGAGGATAAAAGCTCCTCCTCTCATCCCCCTCTCCCAGCCTTGGAGGATAAAAGCTCCTCCTCTCATCCCCCTCTCCCAGCCTTGGAGGATAAAAGCTCCTCCTCTCATCCCCCTCTCCCAGCCTTGGAGGATAAAAGCTCCTCCTCTCATCCCCCTCTCCCAGCCTTGGAGGATAAAAGCTCCTCCTCTCATCCCCCTCTCCCAGGCTTGGAGGATAAAAGCTCCTCCTCTCATCCTCCTCTCCCAGCCTTGGAGGATAAAAGCTCCTCCTCTCATCCCCCTCTCCCAGCCTTGGAGGATAAAAGCTCCTCCTCTCATCCCCCTCTCCCAGCCTTGGAGGATAAAAGCTCCTCCTCTCATCCTCCTCTCCCAGCCTTGGAGGATAAAAGCTCCTCCTCTCCCAGCCTTGGAGGATAAAAGCTCATCCTCTCATCCCCCTCTCCCAGCCTTGGAGGATAAAAGCTCCTCCTCTCATCCCCCTCTCCCAGCCTTGGAGGATAAAAGCTCCTCCTCTCCCAGCCTTGGAGGATAAAAGCTCCTCCTCTCATCCCCCTCTCCCAGCCTTGGAGGATAAAAGCTCCTCCTCTCATCCCCCTCTCCCAGCCTTGGAGGATAAAAGCTCCTCCTCTCATCCCCCTCTCTAAGCCTTGGAGGATAAAAGCTCCTCCTCTCATCCTCCTCTCCCAGCCTTGGAGGATAAAAGCTCCTCCTCTCATCCCCCTCTCCCAGCCTTGGAGGATAAAAGCTCCTCCTCTCATCCCCCTCTCCCAGCCTTGGAGGATAAAAGCTCCTCCTCTCATCCTCCTCTCCCAGCCTTGGAGGATAAAAGCTCCTCCTCTCCCAGCCTTGGAGGATAAAAGCTCCTCCTCTCCCAGCCTTGGAGGATAAAAGCTCCTCCTCTCCCAGCCTTGGAGGATAAAAGCTCCTCCTCTCCCAGCCTTGGAGGATAAAAGCTCCTCCTCTCCCAGCCTTGGAGGATAAAAGCTCCTCCTCTCATCCCCTCCCAGGCTTGGAGGATAGAAGCTCCTCCTCTCATCCCCCTCTCCCAGCCTTGGAGGATAAAAGCTCCTCCTCTCATCCCCCTCTCCCAGCCTTGGAGGATAAAAGCTCCTCCTCTCATCCTCCTCTCCCAGCCTTGGAGGATAAAAGCAGCGTTGTTTTGTCTGAATCATAACAACACCACCGCCTCTTTAAATCAGATGTTCTCTGCATCTATGTGTGTTGATGTATAACAACAGCAGAGATAGTGTTTTGAGGAAACATGGACAACTGTCATTGGAACAGTTGTCGGCTTCATTCAGTTGATGTTGATATGTGTTATTGCCCCCTGCTGGTATGGAATGGCAGTGACCGGTTTCATTTATTTATTTTTTATTAAAACTTTATTTAACAAGGCAAGTCAGTTAAGAACAAAATCTTATTTCCAATGACGGCCTAGGAAGAGTGGGTTAAAACTGCCTGTTCAGTGGCAGAACAACAGATTTGTACCTTGTCAGCTCAGGGGTTTGAACTTGCAATCTTTCGGTTACTAGTCCAACGCTCTAACCACTAGGCTACCCTGCCGCCCCAGGCATAACTGCTGTATTCCTCCTGTTCGTGTTGGGCAATTTATATCAAGGTCTTGGTTTGATTGTAGCTGGACAACCAAAGGTACAGCTGTTTATGGAAGGCTGTTGGGGTCAAACTGTTGAGGTTATACTGTTGGGGTCATACTGTTGGGGTCATACTGTTGGGGTCATACTGTTGAGGTTATACTGTTGAGGTCATACTTTTGGGGTCATACTGTTGAGGTTATACTGTTGGGGTCATACTGTTGGGGTCATACTGTTGAGGTTATACTGTTGGGGTCATACTGTTGGGGTCATACTGTTGAGGTTATACTGTTGGGGTCATACTGTTGGGGTCATACTGTTGGGGTCATACTGTTGAGGTTATACTGTTGGGGTCATACTGTTGGGGTCATACTGTTGAGGTTATACTGTTGGGGTCATACTGTTGGGGTCATACTGTTGGGGTCATACTGTTGAGGTTATACTGTTGGGGTCATACTGTTGGAGTCATACCGTGTCTAAAAACATAGCTGAGTGTCTTCTCTCCCAGTGATAACAACAAAACAGAATTCATGTGCAAATGAATAATAACGATATATTCTCCTGTTCTCTCTTTCCCTATTTTAAGCCATCATTGTAAATAATAACTTGTTCTTAACTCACTTGCCTAGTTAATTAAACATTAAATTATATATATATTTTTAAATCTTCATAACCCTATCAATGAATGACAATCACAACTGCCAATGAATGAAAAGTACAGCAGAACCTAACCTGCTGTCTGTCTTTCGAAGAACATCATTTCAATAATATACATATGACCAATCTATTCTCCTGTTGTCTCTCTCCCTAGCTGTCTCTAACCTGGATGTGGAGAGTAAGCTAACAGTGCACTACCAGGCCCCATGGCACCAGCACCACAACGTGTTTCACCCCTGCAGCCGGCCGCCATGCGTAGAGGAGCTCCACAGACATGCCAAGCAGAGCCTGCGAGCCCTGCACAGAGGTGACATACACCGCCTAACACACACCGCCTAACATACACCACCTAACATACATCACCTAACACCTAGCATACACCACCTAACACCTAGCATACACCACCTAACACCTAACATACACCACCTAACATACACCACCTAGCATACACCACCTAACACCTAGCATACACCACCTAACACCTAACATACACCACCTAGCATACACCACCTAACACCTAACATACACCACCTAGCATACACCACCTAACACCTAACATACACCACCTAACACCTAACATACACCGCCTAGCATACACCACCTAACACACACCAACACACACCAACACACACCACCTAGCATACACCACCTAACACCTAGCATACACCACCTAACACCTAGCATACACCACCTAACACCTAACATACACCACCTAGCATACACCACCTAACACCTAACATACACCACCTAGCATACACCACCTAACACACATCACCTAACATACACCGCCTAGCATACACCACCTAACACACACCAACACACACCAACACACACCACCTAGCATACACCACCTAACACCTAGCATACACCACCTAACACCTAGCATACACCACCTAACACCTAACATACACCACCTAGCATACACCACCTAACACCTAACATACACCACCTAGCATACACCACCTAACACACATCACCTAGCATACACCACCTAACACACACCAACACACACCACCTAGCATACACCACCTAACACCTAGCATACACCACCTAACACCTAACATACACCACCTAACACACATCACCTAACATCTAACACACACCACGTAACACCTAGCATACACCACCTAACACCTAACATACACCACCTAACACCTAGCATACACCACCTAACACCTAACATACACCACCTAACACCTAGCATACACCACCTAACACCTAGCATACACCACCTAACACCTAGCATACACCACCTAACACCTAGCATACACCACCTAACACCTAACATACACCACCTAACACACATCACCTAACATCTAACACACACCACGTAACACCTAGCATACACCACCTAACACCTAACATACACCACCTAACACCTAACATACACCACCTAACATACACCACCTAACACCTAACATACACCACCTAACACCTAACATACACCACCTAACACCTAGCATACACCACCTAACACCTAGCATATACCACCTAACACCTAGCATATACCACCTAACATACACCACCTAACACACACCACCTAACACCTAGCATATACCACCTAACATACACCACCTAACATACACCACCTAACACCTAGCATACGCCACCTAAAACCTAACATACACCACCTAACATACACCACCTAACACCTAACATACACCACCTAACACCTAACATACACCACCTAACACCTAGCATATACCACCTAACATACACCACCTAACACCTAACATACACCACCTAACACCTAACATATACCACCTAACATCTAGCATACACCACCTAACACCTAACATACACCACCTAACATCTAACATACACCACCTAACACCTAACATACACCACCTAACATCTAGCATACACCACCTAACATACACCACCTAACACCTAACATACACCACCTAACACCTAACATACACCACCTAACACCTAGCATACACCACCTAACACCTAGCATATACCACCTAACACCTAGCATACGCCACCTAACACCTAACATACACCACCTAACACACACCACCTAACACCTAGCATATACCACCTAACATACACCACCTAACACACACCACCTAACACCTAGCATATACCACCTAACATACACCACCTAACACACACCACCTAACACCTAGCATATACCACCTAACATACACCACCTAACATACACCACCTAACACCTAGCATACGCCACCTAAAACCTAACATACACCACCTAACATACACCACCTAACATACACCACCTTACACACACCAACACACACCACCTAACACACACCACCTAACACCTAACATACACCACACACCACTTAACACACACCACCCAACACACAACGCCTAGCATACACCACCTAACACACACCCCCTAACATACACCACCTAACACCTAGCATACACCACCTACATACACCACACACCACTTAACACACACCACCTAACATCTAACATACACCACACACCACTTAACACACACCACCTAACACACAACACCTAACATACACCACCTAGCATACACCACCTAACATACACCACCTAACATACACCACCTAACACAAAACACCTAACATACACCACCTAACACACACTACCTAACATCTACCACACACCACTTAACACACACCACCTAACACAGACCACCAAACACCACCTAACACACACACCCTAACACGCACCACCTAACACCTAACACACACCCCCTAACAGACACCACTTAACACACACCACCTAACACCTAACATACACCACTTAACACACACACCCTAACAGACACCCCCTAACACACACCACCTAACACACACCACCTAACACACACCACCTAACACTTAACACACACCACCTAACACACACCACCTAACACCTAACATACACCATCTCACACACCACCTAACACACACCACCTAACACTTAACACACACACCTAACACCTAACATACACCATCTCACACACCACCTAACACACACCACCTAACACCTAACATACACCATCTCACACACCACCTAACACAGAAATACAAAGCAGAGCTTCTGAGCCCTACACAAAGCTTGGGAACCAAAGCACACAAGCACACACACACCATAAACCATACACTCTACCTAACAACAGTTTGAACCAGGGTTGGTGTGAGGTCCATCAGTAATCCCTCATATGTGGTGCCACCTAGTGTTAGTACTGTGAACACCTGCTGGTCTGGGTTCTAGAAAACTCTTGATTGACATCATCTCAGTGAGGAGCCAGTGGCTGTTAAAGCTGCAACACAACATGGTGACTGCTAGTGAATACAGTCACAACATGGTGACTGCTAGTGAATACAGTCACAACATGGTGACCGCTAGTGAATACAGTCACAAAATGGTGACTGCTAGTGAATACAGTCACAACATGGTGACCGCTAGTGAATACAGTCACAACATGGTGACTGCTAGTGAATACAGTCACAACATGGTGACCGCTAGTGAATACAGTCACAACATGGTGACTGCTAGTGAATACAGTCACAACATGGTGACCGCTAGTGAATACAGTCACAACATGGTGACCGCTAGTGAATACAGTCACAACATGGTGACCGCTAGTGAATACAGTCACAACATGGTGACTGCTAGTGAATACAGTCACAACATGGTGACCGCTAGTGAATACAGTCACAACATGGTGACTGCTAGTGAATACAGTCACAACATGGTGACTGCTAGTGAATACAGTCATAACATGGTGACCGCTAGTGAATACAGTCACAACATGGTGACTGCTAGTGAATACAGTCACAACATGGTAACTGCTAGTGAATACAGTCACAACATGGTGACTGCTAGTGAATACAGTCACAACATGGTGACCGCTAGTGAATACAGTCACAACATGGTAACTGCTAGTGAATACAGTCATAACATGGTAACTGCTAGTGAATACAGTCACAACATGGTGACTGCTAGTGAATACAGTCACAACATGGTAACTGCTAGTGAATACAGTCATAACATGGTGACCGCTAGTGAATACAGTCACAACATGGTGACCGCTAGTGAATACAGTCACAACATGGTGACCGCTAGTGAATACAGTCACAACATGGTGACTGCTAGTGAATACAGTCACAACATGGTGACCGCTAGTGAATACAGTCACAACATGGTAACTGCTAGTGAATACAGTCACAACATGGTGACTGCAAGTGAATACAGTCACAACATGGTGACTGCTAGTGAATACAGTCACAACATGGTGACTGCTAGTGAATACAGTCACAACATGATGACCAATAGTGAATACAGTCACAACATGGTGACTGCTAGTGAATACAGTCACAACATGGTGACTGCTAGTGAATACAGTCACAACATGATGACCAATAGTGAATACAGTCACAACATGATGACCGCTAGTGAATACAGTCACAACATGGTGACGGCTAGTGAATACAGTCACAACATGGTGACCGCTAGTGAATACAGTCACAACATGATGACCAATAGTGAATACAGTCACAACATGGTGACCAATAGTGAATACAGTCACAACATGGTGACCGCTAGTGAATACAGTCACAACATGATGACCAATAGTATCTAATGTAGCGAGACCCTGTCAGAATCTGACCTCGGTATTTCCCTCATGGTATCTAATGTAGCGAGACCCTGTCAGAATCTGACCTCAGTATTTCCCTCATGGTATCTAATGTAGCGAGACCCTGTCAGAATCTGACCTCGGTATTTCCCTCATGGTATCTAATGTAGCGAGACCCTGTCAGAATCTGACCTCAGTATTTCCCTCATGGTATCTAATGTAGCGAGACCCTGTCAGAATCTGACCTCGGTATTTCCCTCATGGTATCTAATGTAGCGAGACCCTGTCAGAATCTGACCTCAGTATTTCCCTCATGGTATCTAATGTAGCGAGACCCTGTCAGAATCTGACCTCAGTATTTCCCTCATGGTATCTAATGTAGCGAGACCCTGTCAGAATCTGACCTCAGTAGTTCCCTCATGGTATCTAATGTAGCGAGACCCTGTCAGAATCTGACCTCAGTATTTCCCTCATGGTATCTAATGTAGCGAGACCCTGTCAGAATCTGACCTCAGTATTTCCCTCATGGTATCTAATGTAGCGAGACCCTGTCAGAATCTGACCTCAGTATTTCCCTCATGGTATCTAATGTAGCGAGACCCTGTCAGAATCTGACCTCAGTATTTCCCTCATGTTTTACAGACCAACAGCAACGTCAACGGTCGAACAGCCGCGAGCGCAGAGTGACCATCTCCATCTCTGGGGCTCCTCCAATGCCCACCCTCCCTTCCCCACGCACCCTCAGACGGCACGAGCAGAGGGTCAGGCACAGCCGCACGGTAAGGGGATACACATGTCTTTACAGGCTTTGCTCAAGCGCTATACAAGCACACCTGATACAGCAACTAATCAATGTCCTGAGGAGAAGTCCTGAAATGACTTGACTGATATAGCAGCTAATCAATGTCCTGAGGAGAAGTGCTGAAATGGCTTGACTGATACAGCAGCTAATCAATGTCCTGAGGAGAAGTCCTGAAATGACTTGACTGATACAGCAGCTAATCAATGTCCTGAGGAGAAGTCCTGAAATGACTTGACTGATATAGCAGCTAATCAATGTCCTGAGGAGAAGTGCTGAAATGACTTGACTGATACAGCAGCTAATCAATGTCCTGAGGAGAAGTCCTGAAATGACTTGACTGATATAGCAGCTAATCAATGTCCTGAGGAGAAGTGCTGAAATGACTTGACTGATACAACAGCTAATCAATATCCTGAGGAGAAGTCCTGAAATGACTTGACTGATATAGCAGCTAATCAATATCCTGAGGAGAAGTCCTGAAATGACTTGACTGATATAGCAGCTAATCAATGTCCTGAGGAGAAGTCCTGAAATGACTTGACTGATATAGCAGCTAATCAATGTCCTGAGGAGAAGTGCTGAAATGACTTGACTGATATAGCAGCTGATCAATATCCTGAGGAGAAGTCCTGAAATGACTTGACTGATATAGCAGCTGATCAATATCCTGAGGAGAAGTGCTGAAATGACTTGACTGATATAGCAGCTAATCAATATCCTGAGGAGAAGTCCTGAAATGACTTGACTGATATAGCAGCTGATCAATATCCTGAGGAGAAGTGCTGAAATGACTTGACTGATATAGCAGCTAATCAATGTCCTGAGGGGAAGTCCTGAAATGACTTGACTGATATAGCAGCTAATCAATATCCTGAGGAGAAGTGCTGAAATGACTTGACTGATATAGCAGCTGATCAATATCCTGAGGAGAAGTGCTGAAATGACTTGACTGATATAGCAGCTAATCAATATCCTGAGAAGTGCTGAAATGACTTGACTGATACAGCAGCTAATCAATGTCCTGAGGAGAAGTGCTGAAATGACTTGACTGATACAGCAGCTAATCAATATCCTGAGAAGTGCTGAAATGACTTGACTGATATAGCAGCTAATCAATATCCTGAGAAGTGCTGAAATGACTTGACTGATACAACAGCTAATCAATATCCTGAGGGGAAGTCCTGAAATGACTTGACTGATATAGCAGCTAATCAATGTCCTGAGGAGAAGTCCTGAAATGACTTGACTGATATAGCAGCTAATCAATATCCTGAGAAGTGCTGAAATGACTTGACTGATATAGCAGCTAATCAATATCCTGAGAAGTGCTGAAATGACTTGACTGATACAACAGCTAATCAATATCCTGAGGGGAAGTCCTGAAATGACTTGACTGATATAGCAGCTAATCAATGTCCTGAGGAGAAGTCCTGAAATGACTTGACTGATACAGCAGCTAATCAATGTCCTGAGGAGAAGTCCTGAAATGACTTGACTGATATAGCAGCTAATCTGTATTTGTTTGTTTTATTGACAAGCAGCAGGCGAGACCAGAGAGAGAAATAGAATATCAACTTCGGAAGGTAAACTATCACATAGTGTAGTGCCTGTTAGTGGTGTGTGTTGTCAACCTACAAGTGGTGTGTGATGTCAACCTACAAGTGGTGTGTGATGTCAACCTACAAGTGGTGTGTGATGTCAACCTACAAGTGGTGTGTGTTGTCAACCTACAAGTGGTGTGTGATGTCAACCTACAAGTGGTGTGTGATGTCAACCTACAAGTGGTGTGTGATGTCAACCTACAAGTGGTGTGTGATGTCAACCTACAAGTGGTGTGTGATGTCAACCTACAAGTGCTGTGTGATGTCAACCTACAAGTGGTGTGTGTTGTCAACCTACAAGTGGTGTGTGTTGTCAACCTACAAGTGCTGTGTGTTGTCAACCTACAAGTGCTGTGTGATGTCAACCTACAAGTGGTGTGTGTTGTCAACCTACAAGTGGTGTGTGATGTCAACCTACAAGTGGTGTGTGATGTCAACCTACAAGTGGTGTGTGTTGTCAACCTACAAGTGGTGTGTTGTCAACCTACAAGTGGTGTGTGTTGTCAACCTACAAGTGGTGTGTGATGTCAACCTACAAGTGGTGTGTGATGTCAACCTACAAGTGGTGTGTGTTGTCAACCTACAAGTGCTGTGTGATGTCAACCTACAAGTGGTGTGTGATGTCAACCTACAAGTGGTGTGTGATGTCAACCTACAAGTGGTGTGTGATGTCAACCTACAAGTGGTGTGTGATGTCAACCTACAAGTGGTGTGTGATGTCAACCTACAAGTGGTGTGTGATGTCAACCTACAAGTGGTGTGTGATGTCAACCTACAAGTGGTGTGTGATGTCAACCTACAAGTGGTGTGTGATGTCAACCTACAAGTGGTGTGTGTTGTCAACCTACAAGTGGTGTGTGAGTCAACCTATAAGTGGTGTGTGTTGTCAACCTACAAGTGGTGTGTGTTGTCAACCTACAAGTGGTGTGTGATGTCCACTGTGTTTTCACATTGTGGTCCTGTAACTGTAACTATGAAAATACAGTTGAATTTCTTCTTAAACATGATATAGTAGCATGTGTCCATTGTTGATGATGTCACCAGTGCAGTGCAGTGAGCTTAGTAGGTTTCAGCTTGTTGTGTTCTCTCTCTCTCTGCTGCATGGCTTCCACTAGGAGAGACACGTGAGAGAGACAGACATCCAGACAATACACAGAAAGGTAACAGAAAAGACATCAGAACACATATGTCTACATTCGGATCACTTTATCGGTCAATTGCCCTCAAGGTCCAACCCGAAATTTGACTTCTTAACCCAACGCCTCCAAAAGACACATAAACAAGTTTTGGAGAGGTGCTGCCTCTCTGGGAGCTGTCGTTGTAGGGGTTAAGTGCCTTGCTCAAGGGCACAACAGCAGGCAATGGCATCTTAAGATTTGATCACTTTCCCGCCAGATTTTCCCCCGTCAGACCCGGGATTTGACCTGGCAACCCTCCGGTTGCTGGCTCGTCTCTCTAACCGCTAGGCTACCTGATCTCATCGCATGTTTTTAATCACGTGTTTTCCATCCCAGTGAGTTTGCATGCTGGGGGGGGGTATGATTGTATTGCACATAAGAATGTTTAGCGTTATGACTCATGGTGCTGCGTATCTTCCTTTAACGCTGCAGGAGAGACCTGGAAGGGAGGGTCACTGTCACACTATACAGAGAAAGGTAAATGGGATGGCGTTCATTACAAGATGACCCCTCTAGAGTCCTGCTAACGCCACTCTTATAACAGTTCATAACAGCTTTCTGTCCTGAGGAATCCTGAAAACGGTCACCTCTCAGCATTCACAGACAAATATAATTCTTTCACTCCGTTTTTCTTGTAGGATGCGATGATGACATCACTTCCTTGTCTAAACGGGGAAGAAGGATGACTGACTTACTCATCTCCGTAGCATCACAAGAAGTTACTCACCATATTTTGTGTCCCCAGCACCTGGGTCCCCCATGTTTCATCCTGTCTGTCTAATGTTTCATTCAATATGATTTCACCTTTGTCTCTAAGTCCCATCCATGGTTTTCATTTTGTCCCATCGATCAAGTTGTCATCATTTTTGTTTTCTTCATGTTTTGTGTTTATAGTATGACCGTACCCGCTCCCCCTCCCCCACTGAATGTTGCCTCTTCACCCCATGGACCAGAAAGGTATTTTTTCTGCATTCCAAGCCTCGTGGTTTAAAATCTACAGGCCCGAAATCAATTGTAATACTAGTTCTAAATAGAACTACTACTACTACCTCTCCTTCCTGCTGTTCTAACCTCCATCCTCTAGCATCTCATTAGCTCCTGTCTACTGTCTACTGTCTACATCTCATTAGCTCCTGTCTACTGTCTACATCTCATTAGCTCCTGTCTACTGTCTTTATCTCATTAGCTCCTGTCTACTGTCTACCTCTCATTAGCTCCTGTCTACTGTCTACATCTCAGCTGTCTTCATCTCATTAGCTCCTGTCTACATCTCAACTGTCTTCATCTCATTAGCTCCTGCCTACTGTCTCCTGTCTTCATCTCATTAGCTCCTGTCTACTGTCTACATCTCGTTAGCTCCTGTCTACTGTCTACTGTCTACATCTCATTAGCTCCTGCCTACTGTCTCCTGTCTACATCTCGTTAGCTCCTGTCTACTGTCTACATCTCATTAGCTCCTGTCTACTGTCTACCTCTCATTAGCTCCTGTCTACATCTCAGCTGTCTTCATCTCATTAGCTCCTGTCTACATCTCAACTGTCTTCATCTCATTAGCTCCTGCCTACTGTCTCCTGTCTACATCTCATTAGCTCCTGTCTACTGTCTACTGTCTACATCTCATTAGCTCCTGTCTACTGTCTACTGTCTACATCTCATTAGCTCCTGTCTACTGTCTACATCTCGTTAGCTCCTGTCTACTGTCTACTGTCTACATCTCATTAGCTCCTGTCTACTGTCTACTGTCTACATCTCATTAGCTCCTGTCTACTGTCTACTGTCTACATCTCGTTAGCTCCTGTCTACTGTCTACATCTCATTAGCTCCTGTCTACTGTCTACATCTCATTAGCTCCTGTCTACTGTCTACTGTCTACATCTCATTAGCTTCTGTCTACTGTCTACTGTCTACATCTCGTTAGCTCCTGTCTACTGTCTACATCTCATTAGCTCCTGTCTACTGTCTACATCTCATTAGCTCCTGTCTACTGTCTTCATCTCATTAGCTCCTGTCTACTGTCTACTGTCTACATCTCATTAGCTCCTGTCTACTGTCTACATCTCATTAGCTCCTGTCTACTGTCTACATCTCATTAGCTCCTGTCTACTGTCTACATCTCATTAGCTCCTGTCTACTGTCTACATCTCATTAGCTCCTGTCTACTGTCTACATCTCATTAGCTCCTGTCTACTGTCTACATCTCATTAGCTCCTGTCTACTGTCTACATCTCGTTAGCTCCTGTCTACTGTCTACATCTCATTAGCTCCTGTCTACTGTCTACATCTCATTAGCTCCTGTCTACTGTCTACATCTCATTAGCTCCTGTCTACTGTCTACATCTCATTAGCTCCTGTCTACTGTCTACATCTCATTAGCTCCTGTCTACTGTCTACATCTCGTTAGCTCCTGTCTACTTTCTACATTTCTCTAGCTTCTGTCTACTGTCTGTCTACATCTCGTTAGCTCCTGTCTACTGTCTACATCTCGTTAGCTCCTGTCTACTGTCTACATCTCATTAGCTCCTGTCTACTGTCTACATCTCGTTCGCTCCTGTCTACTTTCTACATTTCTCTAGCTTCTGTCTACTGTCTACTGTCTACATCTCGTTAGCTCCTGTCTACTGTCTACATCTCATTAGCTCCTGTCTACTGTCTACATCTCATTAGCTCCTGTCTACTGTCTACATCTCATTAGCTCCTGTCTACTGTCTACATCTCATTAGCTCCTGTCTACTGTCTACATCTCATTAGCTCCTGTCTACTGTCTACATCTCGTTCGCTCCTGTCTACTTTCTACATTTCTCTAGCTTCTGTCTACTGTCTACTGTCTACATCTCGTTAGCTCCTGTCTACTGTCTACATCTCATTAGCTCCTGTCTACTGTCTACATCTCATTAGCTCCTGTCTACTGTCTACATCTCATTAGCTCCTGTCTACTGTCTACATCTCATTAGCTCCTGTCTACTGTCTACATCTCATTAGCTCCTGTCTACTGTCTACATCTCGTTCGCTCCTGTCTACTTTCTACATTTCTCTAGCTTCTGTCTACTGTCTACTGTCTACATCTCGTTAGCTCCTGTCTACTGTCTACATCTCGTTAGCTCCTGTCTACTGTCTACATCTCATTAGCTCCTGTCTACTGTCTACATCTCGTTCGCTCCTGTCTACTTTCTACATTTCTCTAGCTTCTGTCTACTGTCTACTGTCTACATCTCGTTAGCTCCTGTCTACTGTCTACATCTCATTAGCTCCTGTCTACTGTCTACATCTCATTAGCTCCTGTCTACTGTCTACATCTCATTAGCTCCTGTCTACTGTCTACATCTCATTAGCTCCTGTCTACTGTCTACATCTCATTAGCTCCTGTCTACTGTCTACATCTCATTAGCTCCTGTCTACTGTCTACATCTCGTTAGCTCCTGTCTACTGTCTACATCTCATTAGCTCCTGTCTACTGTCTACATCTCATTAGCTCCTGTCTACTGTCTACATCTCATTAGCTCCTGTCTACTGTCTACATCTCATTAGCTCCTGTCTACTGTCTACATCTCATTAGCTCCTGTCTACTTTCTACATTTCTCTAGCTTCTGTCTACTGTCTACTGTCTACATCTCGTTAGCTCCTGTCTACTGTCTACATCTCGTTAGCTCCTGTCTACTGTCTACATCTCATTAGCTCCTGTCTACTGTCTACATCTCGTTCGCTCCTGTCTACTTTCTACATTTCTCTAGCTTCTGTCTACTGTCTACTGTCTACATCTCGTTAGCTCCTGTCTACTGTCTACATCTCATTAGCTCCTGTCTACTGTCTACATCTCATTAGCTCCTGTCTACTGTCTACATCTCATTAGCTCCTGTCTACTGTCTACATCTCATTAGCTCCTGTCTACTGTCTACATCTCATTAGCTCCTGTCTACTGTCTACATCTCGTTCGCTCCTGTCTACTTTCTACATTTCTCTAGCTTCTGTCTACTGTCTACTGTCTACATCTCGTTAGCTCCTGTCTACTGTCTACATCTCGTTAGCTCCTGTCTACTGTCTACATCTCATTAGCTCCTGTCTACTGTCTACATCTCATTAGCTCCTGTCTACTGTCTACATCTCATTAGCTCCTGTCTACTGTCTACATCTCATTAGCTCCTGTCTACTGTCTACATCTCATTAGCTCCTGTCTACTGTCTACATCTCGTTCGCTCCTGTCTACTTTCTACATTTCTCTAGCTTCTGTCTACTGTCTACTGTCTACATCTCGTTAGCTCCTGTCTACTGTCTACATCTCGTTAGCTCCTGTCTACTGTCTACATCTCGTTAGCTCCTGTCTACTGTCTACATCTCATTAGCTCCTGTCTACTGTCTACATCTCATTAGCTCCTGTCTACTGTCTACATCTCGTTAGCTCCTGTCTACTGTCTACATCTCATTAGCTCCTGTCTACATCTCATTAGCTCCTGTCTACTGTCTACATCTCATTAGCTCCTCTCTACTGTCTTCAAAACATGATCATTCTCCACTCCTTTCAACTTCTGACCACTATCCAGAACTCTGGGACTTTCCTGGAATCATGTTCTTTGTCACCTGAGCGTTTGAGCTGTCTGTTGATCTCTGTGTTGATCCTGATATCTTCCTGTTCTTCATTTCCCTTTCCTTCAGAACATTTCCTGAAATGGAATTCAAATGTTTTGCTCATTTTGTGTCTGTGCCTTGTAAGTGTTAAACATAAAGAGTTAAGTAACTGCCTGAAGACAATGTACTTTGTATGTTGGCCTTTGTAACAATACATCTAAGCATGTGTTGAAAAGGGCTCCTTGTTCTCTATTCCCTATATAGTGAGCCATGATGGTCCTGTAGTGGTACAGTATATAGGGAATATTATAACCTGGCTGGTTCCAGCACTGAATGCTGATTGGCTGACAGCCGTGGTATATCAGACCGTATACCACGGGGATGACAAAACATTTATTTTTACTGCTCTAATTGCGTTGATAACCAGTTTATAATAGCAATAAGGCACCTCTGGGTTGTGCCAAAGAACAGCCCTTAGCCGTGGTATATTGGCCACATACCACACCCCCTTGTGCCTTATTGATTAAGTATACCATTTGTAACTTTTCTAGGTGTTACTCTAACCCTACAACACCAACTGACTGTATCTCTCTCCATCTGCTTCAGGCTGCCCCTACCACTGACCCTGATGCTGAGCCTGCAGTGGCCCACAGGTCTACTGGTGCTATTCCCAACCCCCCCTCCACACTGGACAAGCAGACCAACTGGTCCAAAGCCCTGCCTCTGCCCACCCCTCAGGAGAGGATGAAGAGTGACCCAGCAGTCGTGTCCTCGTGCATCATCCCCATCAACGTCACTGGTAAACACGACATAGCTCCAATATCTGTCTCTGGATGTTTTTGATATTCTCTCAATCGCTCTCTCTCTCTCTCTCTCTCTCTCTCTCTCTCTCTCTCTCTCTCTCTCTCTCTCTCTCTCCCTCTCTCTCTCTCTCTCTCTCTCTCTCTCTCTCTCTCTCTCTCTCTCTCTCTCTCTCTCTCTCTCTCTCTCTCTCTCTCTCTCTCTCTCTCTCTCTCTCCCTTTCTCTCTCACTCTGTACATTATGTCGCTCTCTCTCTCTCTCTCTCACTCTGTACATTCTGTCACTCTCTCTCTCTCTCTCTCTTTCTAATTCTCTCCTTTTCTCTCTCTCTCTCTCTCTCTGTACATTCTCTCTCTCTCTCTCTCTCTCTCTCTCTCTCTCTCTCTCTCTCTCTCTCTCTCTCCTTTCTCTCTCTCACTCTGTACATTCTGCTCTCTCCCTTTCTCTCTCTCTCACTCTGTACATTCTGTCGCTCTCTCTCTCTCTCCCTTTCTCTCTCTCTCTCTCTCTCTCTCTAATTCTCTCCTTTTCTCTCTCTCTCTCACTCTGTACATTCTGTCACTCTCTCTCTCTCTCTCTCTCTCTCTAATTCTCTCCTTTTTCTCTCTCTCTCTCTCTCTGTACATTCTCTCTCTCTCTCTCTCTCTCTCTCTCTCTCTCTCTCTCTCTCTCTCTCTCTCTCTCCCTTTCTCTCTCTCTCACTCTGTACATTCTGTCGCTCTCTCTCTCTCTCCCTTTCTCTCTCTCTCACTCTGTACATTCTGTCGCTCCCTCTCTCTCCTTTTCTCTCTCCATTTCTCTCTCTCTGTACATTCTCTCTCTCTTTCTCTCTCTTTTGCTCTCTATCTCTCTCGCTCTATCTTTCCCTCTCTAGTCGGTTGTTTGAATCAATTCATCTATTAATTAACTGTTGTTTGTGTATTAGTGAGTGTGTGTAACTTCTAAACTGTGTGGAATGTAATTTGTGAGATGTGGAAAGACATTACTCTTAAATGGCATCAATGTTGTACATTGCGTGTACTTTGTTCCTCTCCACAGGGGTGGGGTTCGACAGGGAGGCTAGTGTGCGCTGCTCCCTGGTACACTCCCAGTCTGTGCTGCAGAGGAGGAGGAAGCTGAGGAGGAGGAAGACCATCACCGGGATCCCCAGACGAGTTCAACAGGACATGGGTACAGCTGTCTGTCTGTTATACTGTCTGTCTGTCTGTGCCTGACCTCCAAGTACTGTCATTACCACTCAGTCAACAGACTGTAATGTTGTTGTGCCTCCTCTCTGTTTCTTTACTTTGATGGTTTAACACAGAGTCCTATTTTCTGGAGACAAACAAACATGTATATTTGTCCTACCATTTAGACTTGAACAAATATTGCATCTGCCTGAATTTCACTGATAGAAAACAGGAGACTCAGACTTTATTTTCTAATCATGTTGATTGATGACTTACTGCCACCCCTGTTTCCCTTCAGACTCTGATGAGTCTCCAGTGACGAGGGAAAGGACAGTGATGGTCCACACCAACCCTCACCTGTCCCTCTGTCAGGAGGAGCTGTCCCTCCGAGGGGGACACACCAAGGACTCCGGCTGCCAGACGGACGACTGCCTGACCGGTGGCGGTGGCGCCCCGTCCAGGAGACGTATACGTGCCCAGCGCGGCGGCCAGGGGGGCATCCCCGCCTCCCTCTCCCACTCCACCGGGAACATCTCCTCGCTCCCCGACCACCCTGACACCGCCATGTACACCGCCTCCGGCTCTCGCCTCCGCTCCCGCAGCCTCCCCCGCGAGGGCGGCCGCATACGCGACGAGGACCAGGACGACAGTGATGAAGATGAGGATGATGATGACGACGATGATGATGAAGATGAGGAGCTCTCTCCATACGAGACGGAGGACTTCCTCCCGGGAACGGGGCCAAGGATGTTAAAAGACGAGGAGGAGAGTACGGATGACCAGGCCATGCCAGAGCTGCAGCTGGGGAGTCTGAAGAGGATACAGCAAGGAGACGGGGGGAGTCCAGAACACATGTGGATGGAGAGGGGTCGCTCCCGCCTCCCCCGTCAGGTCGACATGGGGAACTGTGAGATCTCCTCCAGCTCAGACACCTTCAGCAGCCCCATCCACTCTGTCTCTACTACGGGGGTGCTGAGAGGACAGATAGACCACAAGGTACGTCTTCGCTGCCATCTTCACTTATCTGTGGATCTTGTCTTCTGGCTTCTTTTGCTTGTAGCCTTTTGGAAGTCATTTTGTTTGTTTTTGTCCGTTTGTTTTTGATGAGCAAGCCTTGCGACAGTCTAGTGTCCTGTCCAGGGGGTGTACTGTACATCAAGCTGCCTCAAGATATAGAAACAGGAGATAGACTAGTGTCCTGTCCAGGGGGTGTACTGGTACATCCAGCTGTCTCACTACAGAAACAGGAGATAGACTAGTATCTTGTCCAGGGGGTGTACTGTACATCAAGCTGCCTCATGATACAGAAACCGGAGATAGACTAGTGTCCTGTCCAGGGGGTGTACTGGTACATCAAGCTGCCTCAAGATATAGAAACAGAAGATAGACTAGTGTCCTGTCCAGGGGGTGTACTGGTACATCAAGCTGCCTCATGATATAGAAACCGGAGATAGACTAGTGTCCTGTCCAGGGGGTGTACTGTACATCAAGCTGCCTCATGATACAGAAACCGGAGATAGACTAGTGTCCTGTCCAGGGGGTGTACTGGTACATCCAGCTGTCTCACTACAGAAACAGGAGATAGACTAGTATCCTGTCCAGGGGGTGTACTGTACATCAAGCTGCCTCATGATACAGAAACCGGAGATAGACTAGTGACCTGTCCAGGGGGTGTACTGGTACATCAAGCTGCCTCAAGATATAGAAACAGGAGATAGACTAGTGTCCTGTCCAGGGGGTGTACTGGTACATCAAGCTGCCTCATGATATAGAAACCGGAGATAGACTAGTGTCCTGTCCAGGGGGTGTACTGGTACATCAAGCTGCCTCAAGATATAGAAACCGGAGATAGACTAGTGTCCTGTCCAGGGGGTGTACTGGTACATCAAGCTGCCTCATGATATAGAAACCGGAGATAGACTAGTGTCCTGTCCAGGGGGTGTACTGGTACATCAAGCTGCCTCATGATATAGAAACCGGAGATAGACTAGTGTCCTGTCCAGGGGGTGTACTGGTACATCAAGCTGCCTCATGATACAGAAACCGGAGATAGACTAGTGTCCTGTCCAGGGGGTGTACTGGTACATCAAGCTGCCTCAAGATACAGAAACCGGAGATAGACTAGTGTCCTGTCCAGGGGGTGTACTGGTACATCAAGCTGCCTCAAGATATAGAAACCGGAGATAGACTAGTGTCCTGTCCAGGGGGTGTACTGGTACATCAAGCTGCCTCATGATATAGAAACCGGAGATAGACTAGTGTCCTGTCCAGGGGGTGTACTGGTACATCAAGCTGCCTCAAGATATAGAGACAGGAGATAGACTAGTGTCCTGTCCAGGGGGTGTACTGGTACATCAAGCTGCCTCATGATATAGAAACCGGAGATAGACTAGTGTCCTGTCCAGGGGGTGTACTGGTACATCAAGCTGCCTCATGATATAGAAACCGGAGATAGACTAGTGTCCTGTCCAGGGGGTGTACTGTACATCAAGCTGCCTCATGATACAGAAACAGGAGATAGACTAGTGTCCTGTCCAGGGGGTGTACTGTACATCAAGCTGCCTCATGATACAGAAACAGGAGATAGACTAGTGTCCTGTCCAGGGGGTGTACTGTACATCAAGCTGCCTCATGATACAGAAACAGGAGATAGACTAGTGTCCTGTCCAGGGGGTGTACTGGTACATCAAGCTGCCTCATGATACAGAAACAGGAGATAGACTAGTGTCCTGTCCAGGGGGTGTACTGTACATCAAGCTGCCTCATGATACAGAAACAGGAGATAGACTAGTGTCCTGTCCAGGGGGTGTACTGTACATCAAGCTGCCTCATGATACAGAAACAGGAGATAGACTAGTGTCCTGTCCAGGGGGTGTACTGTACATCAAGCTGCCTCATGATACAGAAACAGGAGATAGACTAGTGTCCTGTCCAGGGGGTGTACTGGTACATCAAGCTGCCTCATGATACAGAAACAGGAGATAGACTAGTGTCCTGTCCAGGGGGTGTACTGTACATCAAGCTGCCTCATGATACAGAAACCGGAGATAGACTAGTGTCCTGTCCAGGGGGTGTACTGGTACATCAAGCTGCCTCATGATATAGAAACCGGAGATAGACTAGTGTCCTGTCCAGGGGGTGTACTGTACATCAAGCTGCCTCATGATACAGAAACAGGAGATAGACTAGTGTCCTGTCCAGGGGGTGTACTGTACATCAAGCTGCCTCATGATACAGAAACCGGAGATAGACTAGTGTCCTGTCCAGGGGGTGTACTGGTACATCCAGCTGCCTCATGATACAGAAACCGGAGATAGAGTCCTGCCCAATGGGCCATTCTGGCTTGGACAAGGCTGACTTACTTATATGATGTGCAGAGCTTTCTGCTTTCTGCATGTGATGAAAAGTGCTCCACAGATAACATGTATTATTCTTATAAGGAGGACCACCAGTCGTCCAGTGGTAACTGGAGTGGCAGCAGTTCCACATGCCCCTCCCAGACCTCTGAGACACTCCCCCCCGCCGCATCCCCCCCTCTGACCGGCTCCTCCCACTGTGACTCGGAGCTGTCGCTCAACGCCGCGCCGCACGCCATCGATGACCTCACCGGCTTTATCATCGACCCCTACCATTCGGATCAGCCGCAGGTGAGTTTCCCTCCTGACGATCCTACTTACCTTTCACTTCCTGTCTTCAATACTTTATTTATTGACTTGGACACGGTATTGTTTGTTGGGACTTTTGTACAGGAAGTTCATATTTTAGCTGTAAATAAAAATTAAGCTACATTTTCTTAACTAAACTCGGTAAAGCACTTTGAGCTACTGGAAAATAGCTATATAAATCGGATTTATTATTATTATGAATTATTATCATTATTATTATAGGGCCAGGGTCATAGGTCCAGCTCCTTCACCTCCTCAGCCACTGACCAGCTGGATGATGCAGGGGTCAGTACTGCCAGCGAGGGAGAGTGGACCTACCCTCAAGACCAGGTACCACTGCTATGTAGCAATATAGATTCTCCTCTCCTCTCCTTCTAATCTTTTCTCTTATCTTGTCTCCTCTTATCTTATATAATGTTATGTTATCCTGTTCTAGGCTGATCAGGACCAGCTGTGTAGTCAGGACTTCAGCCCCAGGCGTTCGTCCAGGGGGGACCAGACCAGGATAGACTTCACCAACATCAGCAGTTACGATGGCTTCTCAGACCGAGCTCCCCCTACTGCTGCAGCAGACTCCCAGGGCTTCTACTCATCCTCCATGCACTTTGACTCCATGCAGGGCCAGAGTTACAGGAGATACATGTACAACTATGCAGCAGTGGGCTCTGGCGCTGACTGTGGCCAGGGTAATACTGTGGGCGCTACGCCTGGTGAGGGAGAGGGCATGGCTGGGTATCCTCCTCAGTCCTCTGACTACAGGGGAGCCACCCTGACGCTAGGGAGGCCGTGTCGTCCGCTGAAGAAACCAAAGGTCAAGCCACCCCCACCAAAACGGAGCTCCTCGCTGAAGGAGACGTGTAGCGCTGGTGCTCCAGAGGACGTCCCCCCTGAGCAGGGCGATGAGCAGGGCGATGAGCAGGGCGATGAGCAGGGCGACCAGGACCAACCAAAGATTCATAGTAGTGGGCAGACACAGACCCTGAACCTGCCCATGTCTTCCAGAGACAGAGAGATGAGGCTGCAGCTGGACATGGCCAGCCCGGGGGAGGTGGAGAATCCTGGGTTGGAGGCTGAGGTGTTGGGTGGTGGTGGTGCCTGGGGGATGGGGAGCCCCAGGAGCCCCAGGACTGTGGAGATGACGGAGCCCACCTCGTTCGGGTCCACTGACACTCACTCCTTCAAGGACGAGGGCGCCGTTCAGTCTGACTATGCAGACCTCTGGTTCCTCAACGACTTGAAATCCCAAAATAACCTGGACCCCAACGGCTCCTTGTCCAACTCCAGCACTGCTACGGGTACTACTGTTATTGAATGCATCAAGTCGCCGGTGGACAGCTCCTCCTCTCCCGGGGGAGAGACCCAGGCGTTGATGCATTCCTCCGGCTCTGGTTCCAGCTCCTCCAGGCCCACCTCCCCTCCTCTTCCCCCCGGGGATGGAGACTTCAAGCTGGGCTCTCCTGAGAAGCTGGCCGGCCTCGCCTCGCCCTCCAGCGGATACTCCAGCCAATCGGAGACGCCCACGTCTTCATTCCCGTTAGCGTTCTTCCCCGGCCCGCTCTCTCCGACCAGCGGGAAACGGAAACCCAAAGTCCCCGAGAGGAAGTCTTCTCTATCCTCGCTGCAGCACCAGGCCCAGACCCAGTTTTCTAGCTCGGCCTCTGGATCCTCCTCTTCCTGTTCCTCTTCCTCTTCCTCGTCATCCAGGAAGGACTATGACTTCCCGGCTCCACCCACCCAGCTGGACTTAAGTTCTCTTCACAGCGCCCATGGCAGCAGGCCGTTACCCACTCTGGCCCACCGGACCCACATGCACACGCTGCACCAGAACAAGCAAAGGGCAGCAGCAGCAGCAGAGGCCCGGGCCACCGCGTGTAACACTGCAGCCGTTAACGCTAATGCTAGTGCTAAAGCTAGTGCTAACGCTAACGCTAGTTCTAATGCTAACGCTAGTGCTAGTGCTAACGCTAGTGCAGCCCCCTCTGGGTTTATCAATGGATCCACTCTGACTCCAGAGGCCCCACTTGCTGCCAACCCCATGGCCCTGGCCATCACCCCCACTGTGCTGCGCTCCGTCCAGCTACGTTCCATCGGCCACAGGGCCACCAAATGGTTCTCAGCCCCAGGCCCGGGGCCAGGCTCAGGGTGCTCAGGGCCAGGAGCCTCCACCACCACAAGCATGGGCCCACGAGGCTTCAGGGGCCCCTGCCACCAGACCCAAGATGCCCAGTGTAACCATTGTGACCCCCCACTCTGACACCAACACCAGGCCCCTGCCACCCAGGAGACCCATGGCCCAGAAACCCCCACCACCACCGACCCAGGACCCCCACCACCCTTCTCAGGAGCACCACCACCACTCTGTACCCCAGCCCCAGCACCACCCCACTCCCATGCAGCACCCGGACGGCCCCCCGACCTATGAGAGCCTGGCCAGGCACCGGCAGGACCGCTACAGCCCCGGAACCTTCTGGGCAATGACGGCGTTCCGGACGCGCCCTGCGGAACCTTTGGAACTTGAGGAACCCACGCACCGAGCGCCACCGCCAACTCCGGAACCCGTGATTCCTACTACACACCCGGAGTGCCACGTGCTAGGGGAACGGATTGAGGATGAAGAAGACGAGGAGGAGGAAGAGCACGATAGAGAGATATCAAGGGTTATGAGTCACAGTCAAGGCCTCATTAGAGAATATCGAGAATATCATCAAAGAGATCATCCAAGGGAACCACCGACGTACGAGACGCTAGAGGAGTCCCACTCATATCAGTCCCAGTCACATTATCACAGCCAGTCACAGACACACTCCTGTCACAGTCAAATGGTCCAGAGGTGGGACTTGGGCCCAAGCAGCGGTCCTGACAAAGTGCCCGGTGTAACGGTGGAAGCATCACACCCTTACTCAATCAGCCATGTGATAGATCTAAGAGGTCGGAGTGGAGAGGACCGCTATGAGATGACATCATCAGGGGTTCCTACCAGAAGTGCCTCTCAGGATAACAGCAGAGATGACTCCACCACACCGGACACAGAGGACTACTTCAGCAAAGGTCAGTCTGGATTGGTAGACTTTACTTGTACTTTACTTAAATATTATGCATTATGCAGAAATCCCTCCGCAATTTCCTGGTTGCAGTTTGCCTAATTTCAGTTTATGTGTCACAACAAGCAAATATAGTGTAGTGAATCATTGTACCATCTAAAGCGCTGTGAAATATCTTTTCCATAACCAAAAATATTGTATTTTCAGCTGTTTGAAGCTGGTATACACAACCACAAGTAAAAGACGCAAAAACGGGAAGCGTAGAAATAGAGCACATAGAACAGATATATACAACTTCTTAGACTTGCTTTCAATGAGAATGACAGATCTATGTAAACACATTTCTATGTGAATTTTGTCGGGTCACCCAAAAAGTGACATATTGCAGCTTTAGTACTTTACTTAAAACTTTATTTTACTTTGAGACTTTTTAACAATTAATTGTTTTTGAATTGATGTATTAATTTAAGAGACTTCAAGTAAAAGTATAATCCCCTTTCTCTTCCTTCTGTTCTGGTCCTCTCATGTCTAGAGGGTTTAATGACCTATAAGGGATGTGATCAGATCACTTCTGTTCTGGTCCTCTCATGTCTAGAGGGTTTAATGACCTATAAGGGATGTGATCAGATCACTTCTGTTCTGGTCCTCTCATGTCTAGAGGGTTTAATGACCTATAAGGAATGTGATCAGATCACTTCTGTTCTGGTCCTCTCATCTCTAGAGGGTTTAATGACCTATAAGGGATGTGATCAGATCACTTCTGTTCTGGTCCTCTCATCTCTAGAGGGTTTAATGACCTATAAGGGATGTGATCAGATCACTTCTGTTCTGGTCCTCTCATCTCTAGAGGGTTTAATGACCTATAAGGGATGTGATCAGATCACTTCTGTTGTGATCCTCTCATCTCTAGAGGGTTTAATGACCTATAAGGGATGTGATCAGATCACTTCTGTTCTGGTCCTCTCATCTCTAGAGGGTTTAATGACCTATAAGGGATGTGATCAGATCACTTCTGTTCTGGTCCTCTCATCTCTAGAGGGTTTAATGACCTATAAGGGATGTGATCAGATCACTTCTGTTCTGGTCCTCTCATGTCTAGAGGGTTTAATGACCTATAAGGGATGTGATCAGATCACTGGCATGGTGTTCCCTATAACCTCCTGTTCCCTTTCCTCCAGAGTCTACTAGTCCCAGTGATAACTCGCTCTCTCCTCTGACTGACGAAACAACCAAACCTGATGATGATGTTGTCTTCATGTCGCCCAGCAAATCACGTACTACTGAAGACCTGTTCGCCATGATCCACAGGTCACTTTCAATTCACTTCAAATAACTCTATTATTTTTGACTCACTGGGTTGTAGCTGTACTTGTCATAACCAATATTATCAGTACATTTATCTGTCACTATCTTCATTTCAGTTCAATAGAAAAGTTAATTGTTTCCAAGGTGGCAGAAAATTACAAACAGAGAACACACATAGAATGCATCAGACATATGAACCACAGCAGAAACCCATCAGACATCAGAACCACAGCAGAAACCCATCAGACATCAGAACCACAGCAGAAACCCATCAGACATCAGAATCACAGCAGAAACCCATCAGACATTAGAACCACAGCAGAAACCCATCAGACATCAGAACCACAGCAGAAACCCATCAGACATTAGAACCACAGCGGAAACCCATCAGACATTAGAACCACAGCAGAAACCCATCAGACATTAGAACCACAGCAGAAACCCATCAGACATTAGAACCACAGCAGAAACCCATCAGACATCAGAACCACAACAGAAACCCATCAGACATCAGAATCACAGCAGAAACCCATCAGACATCAGAACCACAGCAGAAACCCATCAGACATCAGAACCACAGCAGAAACCCATCAGACATCAGAACCACAGCAGAAACCCATCAGACATCAGAATCACAGCAGAAACCCATCAGACATAAGAACCACAGCAGAAACCCATCAGACATCAGAATCACAGCAGAAACCAATCAGACATCAGAACCACAGCAGAAACCCATCAGACATCAGAACCACAGCAGAAACCCATCAGACATCAGAACCACAGCAGAAACCCATCAGACATCAGAATCACAGCAGAAACCCATCAGACATAAGAACCACAGCAGAAACCCATCAGACATCAGAACCACAGCAGAAACCCATCAGACATATGAACCACAGCAGAAACCCATCAGACATCAGAACCACAACAGAAACCCATCAGACATCAGAACCACAGCAGAAACCCATCAGACATCAGAACCACAGCAGAAACCCATCAGACATTAGAACCACAGCAGAAACCCATCAGACATCAGAACCACAACAGAAACCCATCAGACATCAGAACCACAGCAGAAACCCATCAGACATCAGAACCACAACAGAAACCCATCAGACATCAGAATCACAGCAGAAACCCATCAGACATCAGAACCACAGCAGAAACCCATCAGACATTAGAACCACAGCAGAAACCCATCAGACATCAGAACCACAACAGAAACCCATCAGACATCAGAATCACAGCAGAAACCCATCAGACATCAGAACCACAGCAGAAACCCATCAGACATTAGAACCACAGCAGAAACCCATCAGACATCAGAACCACAACAGAAACCCATCAGACATCAGAATCACAGCAGAAACCCATCAGACATATGAACCACAGCAGAAACCCATCAGACATCAGAACCACAACAGAAACCCATCAGACATCAGAATCACAGCAGAAACCCATCAGACATTAGAACCACAGCAGAAACCCATCAGACATTAGAACCACAGCAGAAACCCATCAGACATCAGAACCACAACAGAAACGCATCAGACATCAGAATCACAGCAGAAACCCATCAGACATATGAACCACAGCAGAAACCCATCAGACATCAGAACCACAGCAGAAACCCATCAGACATTAGAACCACAGCAGAAACCCATCAGACATCAGAACCACAGCAGAAACCCATCAGACATCAGAATCACAGCAGAAACCCATCAGACATTAGAACCACAACAGAAACCCATCAGACATTAGAACCACAGCAGAAACCCATCAGACATTAGAACCACAACAGAAACCCATCAGACATCAGAACCACAGCAGAAACCCATCAGACATTAGAACCACGACAGAAACCCATCAGACATTAGAACCACAGCAGAAACCCATCAGACATCAGAACCACAGCAGAAACCCATCAGACATTAGAACCACAGCAGAAACCCATCAGACATTAGAACCACAGCAGAAACCCATCAGACATCAGAACCACAGCAGAAACCCATCAGACATAAGAACCACAGCAGAAACCCATCAGACATTAGAACCACAGCAGAAACCCATCAGACATCAGAACCACAGCAGAAACCCATCAGACATCAGAACCACAGCAGAAACCCATCAGACATTAGAACCACAACAGAAACCCATCAGACATCAGAACCACAGCAGAAACCCATCAGACATTAGAACCACAGCAGAAACCCATCAGACATAAGAACCACAGCAGAAACCCATCAGACATCAGAACCACAGCAGAAACCCATCAGACATTAGAACCACAACAGAAACCCATCAGACATCAGAACCACAGCAGAAACCCATCAGACATTAGAACCACAGCAGAAACCCATCAGACATATGAACCACAGCAGAAACCCATCAGACATCAGAACCACAGCAGAAACCCATCAGACATCAGAACCACAGCAGAAACCCATCAGACATTAGAACCACAACAGAAACCCATCAGACATCAGAACCACAGCAGAAACCCATCAGACATCAGAACCACAGCAGAAACCCATCAGACATTAGAACCACAACAGAAACCCATCAGACATAAGAACCACAGCAGAAACCCATCAGACATCAGAACCACAGCAGAAACCCATCAGACATTAGAACCACAACAGAAACCCATCAGACATCAGAACCACAGCAGAAACCCATCAGACATTAGAACCACAGCAGAAACCCATCAGACATCAGAACCACAACAGAAACCCATCAGACATCAGAATCACAGCAGAAACCCATCAGACATATGAACCACAGCAGAAACCCATCAGACATCAGAACCACAACAGAAACCCATCAGACATCAGAATCACAGCAGAAACCCATCAGACATTAGAACCACAGCAGAAACCCATCAGACATTAGAACCACAGCAGAAACCCATCAGACATCAGAACCACAACAGAAACCCATCAGACATCAGAATCACAGCAGAAACCCATCAGACATATGAACCACAGCAGAAACCCATCAGACATCAGAACCACAGCAGAAACCCATCAGACATTAGAACCACAGCAGAAACCCATCAGACATCAGAACCACAGCAGAAACCCATCAGACATCAGAATCACAGCAGAAACCCATCAGACATTAGAACCACAACAGAAACCCATCAGACATTAGAACCACAGCAGAAACCCATCAGACATTAGAACCACAACAGAAACCCATCAGACATCAGAACCACAGCAGAAACCCATCAGACATTAGAACCACGACAGAAACCCATCAGACATTAGAACCACAGCAGAAACCCATCAGACATCAGAACCACAGCAGAAACCCATCAGACATTAGAACCACAGCAGAAACCCATCAGACATTAGAACCACAGCAGAAACCCATCAGACATCAGAACCACAGCAGAAACCCATCAGACATAAGAACCACAGCAGAAACCCATCAGACATTAGAACCACAGCAGAAACCCATCAGACATCAGAACCACAGCAGAAACCCATCAGACATCAGAACCACAGCAGAAACCCATCAGACATCAGAACCACAGCAGAAACCCATCAGACATCAGAACCACAGCAGAAACCCATCAGACATTAGAACCACAGCAGAAACCCATCAGACATAAGAACCACAGCAGAAACCCATCAGACATCAGAACCACAGCAGAAACCCATCAGACATTAGAACCACAACAGAAACCCATCAGACATCAGAACCACAGCAGAAACCCATCAGACATTAGAACCACAGCAGAAACCCATCAGACATATGAACCACAGCAGAAACCCATCAGACATCAGAACCACAGCAGAAACCCATCAGACATCAGAACCACAGCAGAAACCCATCAGACATTAGAACCACAACAGAAATCCATCAGACATCAGAACCACAGCAGAAACCCATCAGACATCAGAACCACAGCAGAAACCCATCAGACATTAGAACCACAACAGAAACCCATCAGACATAAGAACCACAGCAGAAACCCATCAGACATCAGAACCACAGCAGAAACCCATCAGACATTAGAACCACAACAGAAACCCATCAGACATCAGAACCACAGCAGAAACCCATCAGACATTAGAACCACAGCAGAAACCCATCAGACATCAGAACCACAGCAGAAACCCATCAGACATTAGAACCACAGCAGAAACCCATCAGACATATGAACCACAGCAGAAACCCATCAGACATTAGAACCACAGCAGAAACCCATCAGACATATGAACCACAGCAGAAACCCATCAGACATTAGAACCACAGCAGAAACCCATCAGACATTAGAACCACAGCAGAAACCCATCAGACATTAGAACCACAGCAGAAACCCATCAGACATCAGAACCACAGCAGAAACCCATCAGACATTAGAACCACAGCAGAAACCCATCAGACATATGAACCACAGCAGAAACCCATCAGACATTAGAACCACAGCAGAAACCCATCAGACATTAGAACCACAGCAGAAACCCATCAGACATTAGAACCACAGCAGAAACCCATCAGACATCAGAACCACAGCAGAAACCCATCAGACATCAGAACCACAGCAGAAACCCATCAGACATCAGAACCACAGCAGAAACCCATCAGACATCAGAACCACAGCAGAAACCCATCAGACATCAGAACCACAGCAGAAACCCATCAGACATTAGAACCACAGCAGAAACCCATCAGACATCAGAACCACAGCAGAAACCCATCAGACATTAGAACCACAGCAGAAACCCATCAGACATCAGAACCACAGCAGAAACCCATCAGACATTAGAACCACAGCAGAAACCCATCAGACATCAGAACCACAGCAGAAACCCATCAGACATTAGAACCACAGCAGAAACCCATCAGACATTAGAACCACAGCAGAAACCCATCAGACATATGAACCACAGCAGAAACCCATCAGACATTAGAACCACAGCAGAAACCCATCAGACATCAGAACCACAGCAGAATTGGCTATAAAAAGTCCTGTTTACCTGAACCGTGTCACACTCTCCTATTCTAGGTCCAAGAGAAAAGTCCTGGGCCGTAAAGACTCTGGAGAGCTGAGTGGGAAGAGCCGTCTGTGTCCTCCTCCGGCTGCCGTCGTTCCACCTGCAGCTATCCTCCCAGCCATCCCCCCTCCGCCCCCTCTCATCATCCCCCCCGCCCCAGCCCTCTCCACCCTGACCGCGGCCGGGACCCAGCGCACCCCAGGACCCATCTACCGCAGCGCCAAGAAGTCCAGCACCTCCAATGAGGAGTTCAAGCTGCTTCTCCTGAAGAAGGGCAGTCGGACTGATTCCAGCTACCGCATGTCTGCTACAGAGATCCTCAAGAGCCCCATCGCCCCTAAGTCCCCTGGGCACCCCTTGGCTGCTGAGGGCCAGGTCAGGTACCCCACCGAGGAGCCCCCCTCTCCCCTGCAGGAGCCATCATTGCAAGCGGACGGGGAGCAACTCTTCCCCCCCAGCCTCTTCCCCAGGCCCAGTTCAGACAGCTTCAGCCCTAAAACACCCCCCACGTCGGCTTCGTCCAGACAGGGGCGTTCCCGGATCCCCCCTGCAGCCAATAGTAGTCGCTACAGCACCCGTAGCCGACTCTATACGGCACCCATGCAGGTCATATCAGAGGGGGAGACTGAGAACTCAGATGGGAGTCCCCATGATGATCGCTCGGCGTAATGATCGCTCTGCTCAGTGCAGAAACATGTACCCTAATCCTTATTTGGTGTGCTACTTTTGACCAGGGCCCATATAAGGAATAGGATGCCATTTGGGACGTAGACATATTTATATGGATCTGGTTCAGTGCTGTTGCTGTTCTTATCTACTGAGTACTGACGGATACACAACTCAACAAAGAGGGTATAACCAGAGAGAAGACTACTCTGGACTACCTGCCTGGGGGTTTGATATCTTGGTGCAGAACTGAAGAACACAACTTTGTGTTTTGTTCAGAGTGTAAAGAAAGAAAAAAAAATGTTCTTGTTTTGAACTTTGAACTCCCTTTTTAAATAACCCAAGATCCTGTATTGAGTGAAACGTGGACAAGAGGAGAAAAATGGAGTGGTAAGACAACCTGTGTGTGTGTTGGAGCAAATGGAACATCCATCGTCATTTTTTATCTTCTTGGATGTTGGATGACTTGTATGTCGTGTCCTAACGTGACCCTAAAATAACTGCTTTCCGAAAGAATTGCATTTCTCTCTACACTTACACAGAGGACAGGTCATTATTTCAACCATAAACAAAATATTCCCAGTCGACAAAAATGAATAAGCTATATGTTTTGTATTGCTACCGCCCCAACACAAAACAATGGACTGTGATCACTATTGACAACCATGTGTCAAAGTATTGTTTTACCAAGAGTGAGTTAACAACACACATGCCATCCTCACATAGATAAACTACATGTAAAGAAATAGGAATGACCTATGACCCTAGAAGAGCTCTCAGTGCAGGGATTCCTGGCAGGGACACATAAGGGAAATATTTGGTCTTGTTGAAGTGATGTGGTGCAGATGTCAAGGTGTCAGAAGAGATGATGGGACAATCGTGCTGTGGCCTTTCTGCGCTGGAGGGCCAAGCATGCCGGGGATTCACTGACTACTCTAGAGGAGATATTTACCACTATAAAAACAAACAAAGAGAGAAAAGCTATCGAGGGTCTTTCCCACTAATGTTTGGCTAGCTAGCCGGGAGGTTGAAATGGATCGGGTTTTCAAAGACTAACTTCTCCTTTGCACTTCGTCATTATGAATTCTTCAAGAATATTCCTTGAGAAAAATAAAACTAATCTTATAATGGAAAATTCCTATTGTGTATATTTGTATTGAATATAAAAGAACATAGCTATATGAAGAGACATACAAAAGATTTTTTAACGTCACAAACCCATCATTTGTAGCAGAGTGGATTGGGGACGTTCTAGAATGACTAGATTCTGTTTCTATGGGGATAGGTGGTGGGGGGGGGTGCAATCTTTCCGTAGTTCCGTAACATCAGTAGCCAGGGGCACGTCGCAAAGCCCAACACATTAATCATACAACCTTATTAAGAGAAACAACCAATCATCTGTCCTTGTGAAAATATCGGTTGAATCTTTAAGATTTCACTCAAATATTACGCTTCTCTCTAGTGGGTTTTTTTTTCTTCAGGTTTTAAACTAATTTAACATAACAAATGGGTTATACATTTTAAGTAATGACATTCTGGTGAACAGACCAATCTTGAAGAGTTGTGTTTCTACATTGAAAAACAAACTGTAGATCAATGAAGTCACTCAATGTGTTCTATGAATACCTCTGCAACCATATTACTGTTCGTTTGTACAGATCTAACATAGAGATACATAGATTAACGGACAACTGTTACTCAGCGAAATTTGAATTGCAGAACTAACTGAACTGACACTGTGTACGAGGTTACAGGAGGAAACTAGCTGTGAACTAATTAGAATTTGACATGAATTAATATCTGTTGCTGCAGAGCACTGTGGTGTTCGTTGTTTTCTTCGTATTTTCATCTATCGCATGCAATAAACAAAAAAACACCATATCATTTTCAAGAGGGGAAATATCTGTTAGAGATACTACCACGAGAAAAGATATCGAATTTTCAGTTTCATTTTTGAATATGTAAAGTTGGGTGTAATTCAATATATGTACAAAATGTTTGACAATTCTGTTTTGTATAGTTGTGTTCATGGACAGGGGGGTATCTTGTACTGTAAAATGAACAAAACTGACTGGACAATCAAACTGAGAATTTGGAAAAACGTAAGAAAGCTATAAGAGTACGTAGGTTCCAGGTAAGGGATGAGTACGTTCTGGAGTTAGTTATTACGTAGGTTCCAGGTAAGGGATGAGTACGTTCTGCAGTTAGTTATTACGTAGGTTCCAGGTAAGGGATGAGTACGTTCTGGAGTTAGTTATTACGTAGGTTCCAGGTAAGGGATGAGAACGTTCTGGAGTTAGTTATTATGTAGGTTCCAGGTAAGGGATGAGTACGTTCTGGAGTTAGTTATTACGTAGGTTCCACGTAAGGGATGAGTACGTTCTGGAGTTAGTTATTACGTAGGTTCCAGGTAAGGGATGAGTACGTTCTGGAGTTAGTTATTACGTAGGTTCCAGGTAAGGGATGAGTACGTTCTGGAGTTAGTTATTACGTAGGTTCCAGGTAAGGGATGAGTACGTTCTGGAGTTAGTTATTACGTAGGTTCCAGGTAAGGGATGAGTACGTTCTGGAGTTAGTTATTACGTAGGTTCCAGGTAAGGGATGAGTACGTTCTGGAGTTAGTTATTACGTAGGTTCCAGGTAAGGGATGAGTACGTTCTGGAGTTAGTTATTACGTAGGTTCCAGGTAAGGGATGAGTACATTCTGGAGTTAGTTATTACCTAGGTTCCAGGTAAGGGATGAGTACGTTCTGGAGTTAGTTATTACGTAGGTTCCAGGTAAGGGATGAGTACGTTCTGGAGTTATTACGTAGGTTCCAGGTAAGGGATGAGTACGTTCTGGAGTTAGTTATTACGTAGGTTCCAGGTAAGGGATGAGTACGTTCTGGAGTTATTACGTAGGTTCCAGGTAAGGGATGAGTACGTTCTGGAGTTAGTTATTAGTAAAAAGATCCAGGGTGAAATCAGAGTCAGATGAATTGAGCTTGAGATGGGACGGGAGGTAGGATGGGTATGTGCATGCGTGTGCACTTGTATGTGTATGTGTGCGTGCGCATCTGCGTGTGTGTGTGTTACGTGGACAGTGAACAGAGCAGGTAGAGGTAGGGTCGTCGTTAGGTAGGGCAACGCACTACAATTCCTCCCTGTACTCTTAGAAAAAAAGGTGCTATCTAGAACCTGAAAGGGTTTTTCGGCTGTCCCAATAGGAGAACCCTTTGAAGAACCCGTTTTGGGTTCCAAGTAGAACCCTTTTAGTTCTAGGTAGAACCCTTTCAGGTTCCATGTAGAACCCTTTTTACAGAGGGTTCTACATGGAACTTAAAAGGGTTCTACCTGGAACTAAAAAGGGTTCTCCTATGGGGAGAGCCGAAGAACCCTTTTGGAACCTTTTTTTCTAAGAGTGTGTGGTATAATTGTGTTAACATTCTATTTCATCTTATCGTTTTACAAACTGTTGGACTATAAAACTGCAGCCATTCATTTGCCTGGTGTTGAAATGCCATACTATATATATATCTAGGCATTTGGTGAACCTTTCTGTGGTCAAAATTACACAAAATGGCTGGTTAGACACTGGGGAACATTGGGGAACATTGGGGAACATTGGGTAACCAAGAGACAGGTACCTCTCTATGCATTGTGTCTCTCTTTTAAATGTAGATTATGGTGCGACAACTTGCCAGGATCTACAAGATGACATTCATTAATGACAATAAGTATACAGCATTGTATAGAAACTATTTTTAATCACAGGATATTTTATCCAGAGAGTTATTTTATTATCATATTGAATAACCGAGAAGAGGAATGATGGTGAAACTGAAAGACATTTCATGTCAGAGTCTATAATAATATCATGATTGAACTGAACTGGCTGATGCTAAACGTGACGGTGCATTCTTAGAATGCATCCCAAATGGCACCCATATTCCCTACCTAGTGCACTACCCCATAGGGCTCTGGTCAAAAGTAGTGCACTACCCCATAGGGCTCTGGTCTAAAGTAGTGCACTACCCCATAGGGCTCTGGTCTAAAGTAGTGCACTACCCCATAGGGCTCTGGTCAAAAGTAGTGCACTACCCCATAGGGCTCTGGTCTAAAGTAGTGCAATACCCCATAGGGCTCTGGTCTAAAGTAGTGCACTACCCCATAGGGCTCTGGTCTAAAGTAGTGCACTACCCCATAGGGCTCTGGTCTAAAGTAGTGCACTACCCCATAGGGCTCTGGTCTAAAGTAGTGCACTACCCCATAGGGCTCTGGTCTAAAGTAGTGCACTACCCCATAGGGCTCTGGTCTAAAGTAGTGCACTACCCTATAGGGCTCTGGTCTAAAGTAGTGCACTACCCCATAGGGCTCTGGTCTAAAGTAGTGCACTACATAGGGAATAAAAGGGGGCCATTTCTGACTCAGTCTTAGAATATGAACGTTAAACTATATGGTGTCAAAATCCACCTTGAGTAGATATTTGGGATCCTCTGAAGTCATTTTTAATTGTTCATATGGATTAGTAACAGTAGTTTGACATAATCTGTATGCAGCCAAAACAAATATATAGATTATATTTTGATGATTTGTGTTCCCATTGCAAGTGTCTTTCAACTTTAGGTAAAGTAGCAATGTAGCCATTTCCCCCCAAGGCCAGGCCCCACAGACTAAAGACATTGGTTCGTCTGAGACCAGGCCCCACAGACTAAAGACATTGGTTTGTCTGAGTCCAGGCCCCACAGACTAAAGACATTGGTTCGTCTGAGGCCAGGCCCCACAGACTAAAGACATTGGTTCGTCTGAGGCCAGGCCCCACAGACTAAAGACATTGGTTCGTCTGAGGCCAGGCCCCACAGACTAAAGACATTGGTTTGTCTGAGGCCAGGCCCCACAGACTAAAGACATTGGTTCGTCTGAGGCCAGGCCCCACAGACTAAAGACATTGGTTCGTCTGAGACCAGGCCCCACAGACTAAAGACATTGGTTCGTCTGAGTCCAGGCCCCACAAACTAAAGACATTGGTTCGTCTGAGGCCAGGCCCCACAGACTAAAGACATTGGTTTGTCTGAGTCCAGGCCCCACAGACTAAAGACATTGGTTTGTCTGAGTCCAGGCCCCACAAACTAAAGACATTGGTTTGTCTGAGGCCAGGCCCCACAGACTAAAGACATTGGTTTGTCTGAGGCCAGGCCCCACAGACTAAAGACATTGGTTCGTCTGAGACCAGGCCCCACAGACTAAAGACATTGGTTCGTCTGAGGCCAGGCCCCACAAACTAAAGACATTGGTTTGTCTGAGGCCAGGCCCCACAGACTAAAGACATTGGTTCGTCTGAGGCCAGGCCCCACAGACTAAAGACATTGGTTTGTCTGAGGCCAGGCCCCACAGACTAAAGACATTGGTTCGTCTGAGGCCAGGCCCCACAGACTAAAGACATTGGTTTGTCTGAGACCAGGCCCCACAGACTAAAGACATTGGTTTGTCTGAGTCCAGGCCCCACAGACTAAAGACATTGGTTTGTCTGAGGCCAGGCCCCACAGACTAAAGACATTGGTTTGTCTGAGGCCAGGCCCCACAGACTAAAGACATTGGTTTGTCTGAGTCCAGGCCCCACAGACTAAAGACATTGGTTCGTCTGAGGCCAGGCCCCACAAACTAAAGACATTGGTTTGTCTGAGTCCAGGCCCCACAGACTAAAGACATTGGTTCGTCTGAGGCCAGGCCCCACAGACTAAAGACATTGGTTCGTCTGAGGCCAGGCCCCACAGACTAAAGACATTGGTTTGTCTGAGTCCAGGCCCCACAGACTAAAGACATTGGTTTGTCTGAGGCCAGGCCCCACAGACTAAAGACATTGGTTCGTCTGAGGCCAGGCCCCACAAACTAAAGACATTGGTTCGTCTGAGTCCAGGCCCCACAGACTAAAGACATTGGTTTGTCTGAGGCCAGGCCCCACAGACTAAAGACATTGGTTCGTCTGAGGCCAGGCCCCACAAACTAAAGACATTGGTTCGTCTGAGGCCAGGCCCCACAAACTAAAGACATTGGTTTGTCTGAGTCCAGGCCCCACAAACTAAAGACATTGGTTCGTCTGAGGCCAGGCCCCACAAACTAAAGACATTGGTTCGTCTGAGGCCAGGCCCCACAAACTAAAGACATTGGTTTGTCTGAGGCCAGGCCCCACAGACTAAAGACATTGGTTCGTCTGAGGCCAGGCCCCACAAACTAAAGACATTGGTTCGTCTGAGTCCAGGCCCCACAAACTAAAGACATTGGTTCGTCTGAGGCCAGGCCCCACAGACTAAAGACATTGGTTCGTCTGAGGCCAGGCCCCACAAACTAAAGACATTGGTTTGTCTGAGTCCAGGCCCCACAGACTAAAGACATTGGTTCGTCTGAGGCCAGGCCCCACAGACTAAAGACATTGGTTCGTCTGAGGCCAGGCCCCACAAACTAAAGACATTGGTTTGTCTGAGTCCAGGCCCCACAAACTAAAGACATTGGTTCGTCTGAGGCCAGGCCCCACAAACTAAAGACATTGGTTCGTCTGAGGCCAGGCCCCACAGACTAAAGACATTGGTTTGTCTGAGTCCAGGCCCCACAAACTAAAGACATTGGTACGTCTGAGTCCAGGCCCCACAGACTAAAGACATTGGTTTGTCTGAGTCCAGGCCCCACAAACTAAAGACATTGGTTCGTCTGAGTCCAGGCCCCACAGACTAAAGACATTGGTTCGTCTGAGTCCAGGCCCCACAGACAAACGTTTTCAAATAAGAAACTATTGCCTGCCTTTCCCTGAGACATATCCAATGTGTGTAACAGGGTTGGGATCGATTCCATTTCAATACCAGTCAATTCAGAAAGTAAACCAAATTCTCGATTCCAATTCCAAATTTCTCCTCTTTGAAAATCATTGAAGACAATCGGAATTGGAATTTCAGTTTACTTCCTGAATTGACTGGAATTGAAATGGATTGGAGCCCAACACAGAAGTGAGAGCCAGAGGTAATAATCTTCTCTTGTTTTGCATTGACCCAGACACCTTTTAACCTCGGATTAAAAAAAAAAAATACTGTTTTCCTCTGAGACATGATTCCCTGAAGTCTAAAGACAAACAGAACAATATTCTCCTATTTGCACTGGTATAGTGGAGCTTGTGAAGTGGGTTCCTTTTTGCTGTAACCTGAAGTTATATTGATGATGATATGTGATGATTTGTGTAAAAGACTGTGTTTCCCCTATCGATTCAAATATATTATACATGGTTCATTAATTGAGGATGCATGATCAGGATAGCACAGGCCATGCTTCTGCCAAAGGGTTTCAGAGAGGCACAACTGGAAAGAACCAACACACACAAAAAAAAGATTTTGAAACTTTAAACATTAACATTAAAACATGAAAAACCTACTTTAAAAAGATGAAAAACAAAACCAACTATTTAAAAGGATGAGTGGTACAGTGTAACTGTCTCGGGCGGTACAAGATGCTCCTGGCTCAAAGCTGGAACATAACAGATTGCATCACCTTTTTGTATTTTTGTACAAAACTAAATGTAAATAGTAAACCTTTTTAAAAATGTTGCAAAGATCTTTTTCTTTTTTGTAAAATATTTTCAAAGTTTACATGATTAATTAATGAATTAATTCCAAGCCTTTGTATATTTTGGAGCTGTGCAACACTATTTCAGTCTTGTATTTATTTTTGGGTAAACGTGAGACCTCCATTGACTGCATTATATCGTATTGATTTGACAGCTCATCAGACTGCTCAGTGACTGGGCATAGAAAAGGACAATAAATGTGACTGCGTTTGAAAAGAAACATGTGGTGTCCTTGTACGTCCTTCAGGTCAGGTGTGTGTGTGTGTGTGTGTGTGTGCGTGTGCGTGTGCGTGTGCGTGTGTGTGTGTGTGTGTGTGTGTGTGTGTGTGTGTGTGTGTGTGTGTGTGTGTGTGTGTGTGTGTGTGTGTAACGCTAGCAGAGATCTCACACACACACACTGAAAACGTATCCCCTCGCTGTAAGTCTGTTGTAAGTCACTCTGGATAAAAGTATCCGCAGATGCACTTCCTTTCATTGCTTCTCAGGTTCAGTGGAGAGAATGTCTAGAGGCCCCACCACCAGTAGATGGCGATGTGTCGTTGCTGTGGAGTTTAGCCAACAGACAGGATGGCCTGCACTGTATTGCTAGGTCCCATCCACTGTGAGGCGATCTGCTTCGAGGCCCTGTCCCTCTCTGCTGAGCAGACCTGGCAGAGTGAAGGGAATGCATTGGGACAGGAAGTGATGGTGGTTGATGTCTCACTGCCTGTCTATCTCCTCACCCCTAGCCTGACCTGTCTATCTCCTCACCCCTAGCCTGACCTGTCTATCTCCTCACCCATAGCCTGACCTGTCTATCTCCTCACCCCTAGCCTGGCCTGTCTATCTCCTCACCCCTAGCCTGACCTGTCTATCTCCTCACCCCTAGCCTGACCTGTCTATCTCCTCACCCCTAGCCTGACCTGTCTATCTCCTCACCCCTAGCCTGGCCTGTCTATCTCCTCACCCATAGCCTGACCTGTCTATCTCCTCACCCATAGCCTGACCTGTCTATATCCTCACCCCTAGCCTGACCTGTCTATCTCCTCACCCCTGGCCTGGCCTGTCTATCTCCTCACCCCTAGCCTGACCTGTCTATCTCCTCACCCCTAGCCTGACCTGTCTATATCCTCACCCCTAGCCTGACCTGTCTATATCCTCACCCCTAGCCTGACCTGTCTATATCCTCACCCCTAGCCTGACCTGTCTATCTCCTCACCCATAGCCTGACCTGTCTATATCCTCACCCCTAGCCTGACCTGTCTATATCCTCACCCCTAGCCTGACCTGTCTATATCCTCACCCCTAGCCTGACCTGTCTATCTCCTCACCCATAGCCTGACCTGTCTATATCCTCACCCATAGCCTGACCTGTCTATATCCTCACCCATAGCCTGACCTGTCTGTATCCTCACAGACAGGCTCTGAAAGGTCTATTGTTCCATAGTGGGCCTTTAAAGACTGACCCACCACTGTGACCCCCTCACAACTCAACTTCTAACCCCCAGGACGCACCCAGATGACCAGCCAACAGTCCTGAGCTGAGGCCCCTACCCACCACCAACATCACCACTACCACTTCTAAACCCCAGTTGGGGAAAATCAATTCTCAATTCACCCCACTTAATCCCCCATGGAGCTGAGCCTTCAAACAGTTCACAGAACCGTTGTGTCCTGTGTTCCATTCTCTGGGGTAAGAATCTAAGAACTCCCTCCCCCTTTCCAACCCTTCACCCCCCCGCCCCCCAATCACCACTGATGTCTTACTTGAAAAAAGCGACAATCAAACTGAAGTCATTGTCCAAATTTAAAACAGTCAGAATAGGGGAAATGAACTGTCGGGCCGTCATGCCTTAAACCTTTACAGAATACTACAACTATTTGATTTTCCTCAAAGAATAACAAAGACTTTTGAATAACAAAGAGAGAAAAGGTGACCTGCTTTCCCCTCACACATTCTCATCTTAATACATCTGGGAAACACTTATATATGCATGTCAGATGTTGATAATAACTTGGTAATGGTGGAAATGATGCATTTACACATGATAGTTGTAATGTTAATGGGACACGGTTGGGTGAGTCCAGTCAGGCATCCAGAGTATATAACAACCTATTACATCCGGAAAGAGATGTCCATGTATTTGACCCAGGACAGCTACAAGGCCATCACATAACAGGAATGTCAACAATAAACATTCACACAAATTATGCTTACCATAAAATAAATGTAATCATTTGGATTAATTGTCTATAGAATAGAATAGATATAGCCTACGCTTTGCCATGGAAATTATATATATTTTTCTGTCAGGACAGGCATTATTGTTTATAAATTATTATATTTTGTAGTTACATCTGTTTGACAGCGTTCCTTATAAACCTGATGTACTATAACCTATGCTTCATAGACTATAAAAATAACGGTTTGTTCGCAGGGTGAGGACAGCTCTCTCCTGTCAAAATACTACGTACCGGAGAAAACCGAGGACACCGTCTGCGCGCGCGCAGCCTCGCTGTCACAGGACGACCGCCTTTCTCCAGGGAAGAAACAGTTTCTGGGGGGGGGGCTGGCTACGGTCTCTACGTTGTAGCGTCGGGACACTGACGATTTAACATCGGGCATAGCATCAACACGGGCTCTTCTTGTATGGTAATGGCATCTATCTTTGTTCTAATTTACCTTGAAATGATTGTCGGCCGACTGTATGGTTTCTAAAAGGCGAGAGGCCGAAATTGCATGGCTGAATGGCAGTGATAGGCCATCTCGTATTTGGAGGAGCAGAAAATGATGGAATGAGCCTCATATGAACCCTAATTAATGACACCTATTCATTCCGACGTGATTACATTGTTCTGCACGCGATCGTTTATATAAGGCCAGCTTTCCTGCTATGCAGTTGGGATGGACAAATTATTATGGGGCTATATTGGGGTCGTCACGTAGACTGTAGCCTATACAGAAATAACGGGTCTCATCATTACACGTTATAATACCATATACACACATGTGGAGACATAGTCATAGACATACATACAGTCTACATTAAGTGGAAAATAGCCTAACAACTCTGTCTTTATTTGTGGAGGCAAATTCCAACGCGTCATTAAGAAATGTAATGTTATTTATTGGGTAGACCTGACCAATGCTCCCACAAATTATTTTTATAACACTGGTAGCATTCTAGTAAATGTTTTTTTAAATGTGTTAAATTCAGACAGTTATGGTTTGCTTATCATGATGTCTATATTTAGTAATATATACGTAAACAGATGTAAAGAAATGAAAGTGTCTAAATAATTGAATGTGGGCCTTTGTAACTAAAGATAACTGTTTAGTGCCCCCCACCTGTCCCTGTGGTGATTTGGTCCAGCAATATGTCCAAACAGCTGTGGTACTGTGTAACCCTAGAGGCCCTCGGGGACCCCTTGTGGATCCCTTGGAAACGATTAGACGGATCACAGTAATGATACATTACAGGACAACCCAGGTGACACACACATTATACTGTCATCCATACCATTGTCTAATTACAATAACTATTGTCCTGATGGCTAAAGCTACAGGCTAAACGACAATATAACGCAGTGGTTAAAAACTCCAGGATCAAACCCGCCTACCGCTCAGTCGCTCAGCAACAGAGATATTGTGATGAGACTCGAGGTAGATTGGGACTGTAAATAAAATAGCCTAATCCACCTATGGCAAATGTGATCTGTGGCAGATTGCTAGAGGTTATATGATAAGAAATTGGGACAGAGATAATCAGTGGCAGACTACTAGAGGTATTGATAAGAAATTGGTACAGAGATAATCTGTGGCAGACTACTAGAGGTATTGATAAGAAATTGGGACAGAGATAATCTGTGGCAGCCTGCTAGAGGTATTGATAAGAAGTTGGAACAGAGATAATATGTGGCAGCCTGCTAGAGGTATTGATAAGAAATTGGTACAGAGATAATCTGTGGCAGCCTGCTAGAGGTATTGATAAGAAGTTGGAACAGAGATAATCTATGGCAGACTGCTAGAGGTTATATGATAAGAAGTTGATACAGAGATAATCTGTGGCAGACTGCTAGTATTGATAAGAAGTTGGTACAGAGATAATCTGTGGCAGACTAGTACAGGTATTGATAAAAATTGGTACAGAGATAATCTGTGGCAGACTACTAGAGGTATTGATAAGAAGTTGGTACAGAGATAATCTGTGGCAGACTACTAGAGGTTATATGACAAGAAGTTGGGACAGAGATAATCTGTGGCAGACTGCTATTTTTTTTTTTTTTTAATTTCACCTTTATTTAACCAGGTAGGCTAGTTGAGAACAAGTTCTCATTTGCAACTGCGACCTGGCCAAGATAAAGCATAGCAGTGTGAACAGACAACACAGAGTTACACATGGAGTAAACAATTAACAAGTCAATAACACAGTAGAAAAAAAGGGGAGTCTATATACAATGTGTGCAAAAGGCATGCGGAGGTAGGCGAATAATTAAAATATTACAGATTAACACTGGAGTGATAAATGATCAGATGATCATGTACAGGTAGAGATATTGGTGTGCAAAAGAGCAGAAAAGTAAATAAATAAAAACTGTGGGGATGAGGTAGGTGAAAATGGGTGGGCTATTTACCAATAGACTATGTACAGCTGCAGCGATCGGTTAGCTGCTCAGATAGCTGATGTTTGAAGTTGGTGAGGGAGATGAAAGTCTCCAACTTCAGCGATTTTTGCAATTCGTTCCAGTCAGAGGCAGCAGAGTACTGGAACGAAAGGCGGCCGAATGAGGTGTTGGCTTTAGGGATGATCAGTGAGATACACCTGCTGGAGCGCGTGCTACGGATGGGTGTTGCCATCGTAACCAGTGAACTGAGATAAGGCGGATCTTTACCTAGCATGGCCTTGTAGATGACCTGGAGACAGTGGGTCTGGCGATGAATATGTAGCGAGGGCCAGCCGACTAGAGCATAATATGACCTGGAGACAGTGGGTCTGGCGATGAATATGTAGCGAGGGCCAGCCGACTAGAGCATACAAGTCGCAGTGGTGGGTAGTATAAGGTGCTAGAGGTTATATGATAAGAAATTGGGACAGAGATAATCTGTGGCAGATTACTAGAGGTATTGATAAGAAGTTGGTACAAAGATAATCTGTGGCAGCCTGCTAGAGGTATTGATAAGAAGTTGGGACAGAGATAATATGTGGCAGACTGCTAGAGGTATTGATAAGAAGTTGGGACAGAGATAATATGTGGCAGCCTGCTAGAGGTATTGATAAGAAGTTGGTACAGAGATAATATGTGGCAGACTGCTAGAGGTATTGATAAGAAGTTGGTACAGAGATAATCTGTGGCAGCCTGCTAGAGGTATTGATAAGAAGTTGGTACAGAGATAATATGTGGCAGACTGCTAGAGGTATTGATAAGAAGTTGGTACAGAGATAATCTGTGGCAGCCTGCTAGAGGTATTGATAAGAAGTTGGGACAGAGATAATCTGTGGCAGCCTGCTAGAGGTTATATGATAAGAAGTTGATACAGAGATAATCTGTGGCAGCCTGCTAGAGGTTATATGATAAGAAGTTGGTACAGAGATAATCTGTGGCAGACTGCTAGAGGTTATATGATAAGAAGTTGGTACAGAGATAATCTGTGGCAGACTACTAGAGGTATTGATAAGAAGTTAGTACAGAGATCATCTGTGGCAGCCTGCTAGAGGTTATATGATAAGAAGTTGGTACAGAGATAATCTGTGGCAGACTGCTAGAGGTTATATGATAAGAAGTTGGTACAGAGATAATCTGTGGCAGACTACTAGAGGTTATATGACAAGAAATTGGGACAGAGATAATCTGTGGCAGACTGCTATTTAAAAAATATATATATATTTCACCTTTATTTAACCAGGTAGGCTAGTTGAGAACAAGTTCTCATTTGCAACTGCGACCTGGCCAAGATAAAGCATATCAGTGTGAACAGACAACACAGAGTTACACATGGAGTAAACAATTAACAAGTCAATAACACAGTAGAAAAAAGGGGAGTCTATATACAATGTGTGCAAAAGGCATGAGGAGGTAGGCGAATAATTACAATATTGCAGATTAACACTGGAGTGATAAATGATCAGATGATCATGTACAGGTAGAGATATTGGTGTGCAAAAGAGCAGAAAAGTAAATAAATAAAAACTGTGGGGATGAGGTAGGTGAAAATGGGTGGGCTATTTACCAATAGACTATGTACAGCTGCAGCGATCGGTTAGCTGCTCAGATAGCTGATGTTTGAAGTTGGTGAGGGAGATAAAAGTCTCCAACTTCAGCGATTTTTGCAATTCGTTCCAGTCACAGGCAGCAGAGTACTGGAACGAAAGGCGGCCGAATGAGGTGTTGGCTTTAGGGATGATCAGTGAGATACACCTGCTGGGGCGCGTGCTACGGATGGGTGTTGCCATCGTGACCAGTGAACTGAGATAAGGCGGAGCTTTACCTAGCATGGCCTTGTAGATGACCTGGAGCCAGTGGGTCTGGCGATGAATATGTAGCGAGGGCCAGCCGACTAGAGCATACAAGTCACAGTGGTGGGTAGTATAAGGTGCTAGAGGTTATATGATAAGAAATTGGGACAGAGATAATCTGTGGCAGCCTGCTAGAGGTATTGATAAGAAGTTGGTATCTCCTCTGTCATACATAATGTATCAGATCTATCTCCTCTGTCATACATAATATATCAGATCTATCTCCTCTACCATACATAATATATCAGGTCTATCTCCTCTACCATACATAATATATCAGATCTATCTCCTCTACCATACATAATATATCAGATCTATCTCCTCTACCATATATAATATATCAGATCTATCTCCTCTACCATACATAATATATCAGGTATATCTCCTCTACCATACATAATATATCAGATCTATCTCCTCTACCATACATAATATATCAGGTCTATCTCCTCTACCATACATAATATATCAGATCTATCTCCTCTACCATACATAATATATCAGATCTATCTCCTCTACCATACATAATATATCAGGTCTATCTCCTCTACCATACATAATATATCAGATCTATCTCCTCTACCATACATAATATATCAGATCTATCTCCTCTACCATACATAATATATCAGATCTATCTCCTCTACCATATATAATATATCAGATCTATCTCCTCTACCATACATAACATATCAGATTTATCTCCTCTACCATACATAATATATCAGGTCTATCTCCTCTACCATACATAATATATCAGATCTATCTCCTCTACCATACATAATATATCAGGTCTATCTCCTCTACCATACATAATATATCAGATCTATCTCCTCTACCATAAATAATATATCAGGTCTATCTCCTCTACCATACATAATATATCAGATCTATCTCCTCTACCATACATAATATATCAGGTCTATCTCCTCTACCATACATAATATATCAGATCTATCTCCTCTACCATACATAATATATCAGATCTATCTCCTCTACCATACATAATATATCAGGTCTATCTCCTCTACCATAAATAATATATCAGGTCTATCTCCTCTACCATACATAATATATCAGATCTATCTCCTCTACCATACATAATATATCAGGTCTATCTCCTCTACCATACATAATATATCAGATCTATCTCCTCTACCATACATAATATATCAGATCTATCTCCTCTACCATACATAATATATCAGGTCTATCCCCTGTAGTGGCCTCTCCATTCTAGTTTGTAATACTGTTCTATTATATGCAGATGTTTAGACACACACACACACACACACACACACACACACACACACACACACACACACACACACACACACACACACACACACACACACACACACACACACACACACACACACACACACACACACACACACACACACACACACACACACACACACACACTCAGTAATCTGGGCACCTCAACTGTGTTTTGTTTGTGAAAACGGAGAAGGGAGGAGCTTTCCTCTTTGGGGAGTTAAAGTGGAGAGAGAGAACTGTGGAAGACATTACTACAGACACACAGACAGACAGACAGACAGACAGACAGACAGACAGACAGACAGACAGACAGACAGACAGACAGACAGACAGACAGACAGACAGACAGACAGACAGACAGGCAGGCAGACAGGCTGAAAGCACACTACATAGAAAACAGGCTGAAAGCACACTACATAGGAAACAGAAGAGAGCACACTACATAGAAAACAGGCTGAAAGCACACTACATAGGAAACAGAAGAGAGCACACTACATAGGAAACAGAAGAGAGCACACTACATAGGAAACAGAAGAGAGCACACTACATAGGAAACAGAAGAGAGCACACTACATAGGAAACAGAAGAGAGCACACTACATAGAAAACAGAATGAAAGCACACTACATAGGAAACAGGCTGAAAGCACACTACATAGGAAACAGAGGAGAGCACACTACATAGGAAACAGAGGAGAGCACACTACATAGGAAACAGAAGAGAGCACACTACATAGGAAACAGGCTGAGAGCACACTACATAGGAAACAGAGGAGAGCACACTACATAGGAAACAGAAGAGAGCACACTACATAGAAAACAGAATGAAAGCACACTACATAGAACACAGGCTGAAAGCACACTACATAGGAAACAGGCTGAGAGCACACTACATAGGAAACAGGCTGAGAGCACACTACATAGAAAACAGAATGAAAGCACACTACATAGAACACAGGCTGAAAGCACACTACATAGGAAACAGAGGAGAGCACACTACATAGGAAACAGAAGAGAGCACACTACATAGGAAACAGAAGAGAGCACACTACATAGGAAACAGAGGAGAGCACACTACAGAGGAAACAGGCTGAGAGCACACTACATAGGAAACAGAAGAGAGCACACTACATAGGAAACAGGCTGAGAGCACACTACATAGGAAACAGAAGAGAGCACACTACAGAGGAAACAGAGGAGAGCACACTACATAGGAAACAGAAGAGAGCACACTACATAGGAAACAGAAGAGAGCACACTACATAGGAAACAGAAGAGAGCACACTACATAGGAAACAGAAGAGAGCACACTACATAGGAAACAGAAGAGAGCACACTACATAGGAAACAGAAGAGAGCACACTACATAGGAAACAGAAGAGAGCACACTACATAGGAAACAGAAGAGAGCAGTCTCGGTTGAGTGACCCGACTTGAAGCCTGACTGGTTAGGGTCAAGAAGATGGTTCTGAGAGAGATAGCAGAACCACTTGAGAGTTCTGAGAGAGATAGCAGAACCACTTGAGAGTTCTGAGAGAGATAGCAGAACCACTTGAGAGTTCTGAGAGAGATAGCAGAACCACCTGAGAGTTCTGAGATAGCAGAACCACTTGAGAGTTCTGAGAGAGATAGCAGAACCACCTGAGAGTTCTGAGAGAGATAGCAGAACCACCTGAGAGTTCTGAGAGAGATAGCAGAACCACCTGAGAGTTCTGAGAGAGATAGCAGAACCACTTGAGAGTTCTGAGAGAGATAGCAGAACCACCTGAGACTTCTGAGAGAGATAGCAGAACCACCTGAGAGTTCTGAGAGAGATAGCAGAACCACCTGAGAGTTCTGAGAGAGATAGCAGAACCACCTGAGAGTTCTGAGAGAGATAGCAGAACCACCTGAGAGTTCTGAGAGAGATAGCAGAACCACCTGAGAGTTCTGAGAGTTCTGGAAAGAAAATAAAGACGGGAAACGGTCCATCAACAATCAACAGTTTCTGCATTTCAGGACTCACAGTAGCAAGTACTCCTGGTGCACTGGCCAATTATTTATCCAGTTAAACATCTAGTTTTCAAAGAAAATTATTGTTTTTCTGCCATAGTCCTCACTGGCTTTCATGAGATCTACGTGAGTTTGTCCAAGGTGTAGGACTCGACGATAGTTGCTTTCCATTGGAGCACTGCGATTGGTTACCCAACATTCTGGGGCGGGACTTAGCGAAGGCTCCAGTTAACAAAGACGTATTACAGCGTGAATAAACTCCCAGCCCAGACCAAGAACACACTTAATGCCTTTATAAACACACGGCTGTCAGAGCATCGTCTACATACAAATATCAGCCTGCCAGAGCGAAGCCTCATCTATTCTAAAACAATGACACACTAACCATCTAAAGTAATGGCTCCATTGGGGATGTGTGTTCAGGACTAGGCTTCATCTGGGTTTAGAGTCCCACACTATATGTTTGGAGAGACCTGGCGGAAAGTGGAAGGCCTTGGTGCTATAAACGTCAGTACTAAACATACACTAAGCATTATTGAAGCCTGACTGGCTAGGGTCAAGAAGATGGTTCTGAGAGAGATAGCAGAACCACCTGAGAGTTCTGAGAGAGATAGCAGAACCACATGAGAGTTCTGAGAGAGATAGTAGAACCACCTGAGAGTTCTGAAAGAGATAGCAGAACCACCTGAGAGTTCTGAGAGAGATAGCAGAACCACCTGAGAGTTCTGAGAGAGATAGCAGAACCACCTGAGAGTTCTGAGAGAGATAGCAGAGCCACCTGAGAGTTCTGAGAGAGATAGCAGAGCGGGCATAAACTGAGTAAACTGAGTGAACTCAAGGCACTGCTCTCCAAACCCATCGTAATGATCCTAATGACTGGTTCTGCTTTAAGATTACATTCCTCATCCATTACAGCCGTGTCTCTCCCTCTGTGCCAGCTTTGCTTCAAACTCATGTAGAAAACGTATTTAGGGATAAGTCACAAATGGCACCCTATTCCCTATATAGTGCAGTGCACTTCTTTTCACCAGAGCCCAATGGGCCCTAGTCAAAAGTAGTGCACTAAATAGGGAATAGGGTGCCATTTGGGACACCCACACCAGGAAGCCTATTTTACCCCTTTCCTTATGGTTGCAACAGCTTCCCACATGGGTACCATTAAACTGGAGAAACGACAGGCTTTCTGAGGTTTGGGGTTGAAGACATGCCATTTTGTAATTGACGTTTTTAAGTCTCTGATTATGTGATCTGCTTCCCCCTCCATGAGGGCTTGAAGTATTCCTCTCTCTCTCTTATAAGCCTTATATTCTCTCTCTGAGAGATGACGTAGTCTGCGTTGTGTGTTGTTTTCACACACACCCTGTCTCTGTCGTCAGATTTAGACAATCTACCTGAGGATTCCCTAATAGGCTGCCCAGTGGTTTTATTTGGCCCCTATAAGTTTTCTAGATGTTTTTTTTCTATATAATTTTTCTCCACATAAAATACTGTAAACTCACCAGGAAATCAACTCGGAATTATTTAAATTAGTTCCCGAAGTATTCCCAGGGTCGGAAGTGAGATATGTGATGGTATCAGTGTAATCAAGGATTGAAATGATTCTGTTTTGGTCAAGTCATTTATCTGTTTGGGGTTCTTGCAGTCAGTTCACAGTACAAATTATTTCCAACTATGTTCCTTCCCCCCCAACTATCCGCTCAGGGAAGAATCATCCGACAGCTGAATGTAATTCGGGCCCCTGCCCGAGGCCTATAGTAGATCTCCAAATGACATGGTGCTGTGTTCTGTTGTGATGCTGTAACGGCCGTTGGTGGAAAGAGGTGAGGACCAAGGTGCAGCGTGTTCATCTTTATTTAGGAATTGAACACTGAAACACTGAATGAAAACAACGACAAAAGAGAACGAACGAAACAGTTCTGTCTGGTACAGAATACAAAACAGAAAACAACTACCCACAAACACAGGTGGGAAAACAGGCTGCCTAAGTATGGTTCTCAATCAGAGACAACGATTGACAGCTGCCTCTGATTGGGAACCATACCAGGCCAAACACATAGAAATACAACACACAGAACAAAACATAGAATGAAAAACATAGAATGCCCAACCCAACTCACGCTCTGACCAAACCAAAATAGAGACATAAAAAAGGAACTAAGGTCAGGACGTGACAGATGCTGTCTGTGGTCTTGTGTTATGATGTGATGCTGTCTGTGATCTTGAGGTGCTGTGGTGTTGTGTTATGTTGTGATGCTGTCTGTGGTGTTGTGTTATGTTGTGGTGCTGTGGTGTTGTTATGTTGTGGTGCTGTGGTGTTGTTATGCTGTGGTGCTGTGTTGTGGTGTTATGATGTGATGCTGTCTGTGATCTTGAGGTGCTGTTGTGTTATGTTTTGATGCTGTCTGTGGTGTTGTGATGTTGTGGTGCTGTGGTGTTGTCGTGCTGGTATGTTGTGGTGTTGTGGTGCTGTGATGTTGTGGTGCTGTGGTGTTGTGGTGAGGGTATGTTGTGGTGCTGTGGTGTTGTGGTGCTGGTATGTTGTGATGCTATGTTGTGGTGCTGTGGAGCTGTGGTTGTGTGGTGTTGTGCTAGTATGTTGTGGTGCTGGTATGTTGTGGTGCTGTTGTGTTGTGGTGCAGTTGTGTTGTGGTGCTGTGGTGTTGTGGTGTTGTGCTAGTATGTTGTGGTGCTGTTGTGTTGTGGTGCTGTGGTGTTGTGGTGCTGTGGTGTTGTGTTGTGGTGCTGTGGTGTTGTGCTGTTGTGTTGTGGTGCTGTTGTGTTGTGGTGCTGTGGTGTTGTGGTGCTGTGGTGTTGTGTTGTGGTGCTGTGGTGTTGTGCTAGTATGTTGTGGTGCTGTTGTGTTGTGGTGCTGTGGTGTTGTGGTGCTGTGGTGTTGTGTTGTGGTGTTGTGGTGTTGTGCTGTTATGTTGTGGTGCTGTTGTGTTGTGGTGCTGTGGTGTTGTGTTGTGGTGTTGTGGTGTTGTGCTGTTATGTTGTGGTGCTGTTGTGTTGTGGTGCTGTGGTGTTGTGGTGCTGTGGTGTTGTGTTGTGGTGTTGTGGTGTTGTGCTGTTATGTTGTGGTGCTGTTGTGTTGTGGTGCTGTGGTGTTGTGGTGCTGTGGTGTTGTGTTGTGGTGTTGTGGTGTTGTGCTGTTATGTTGTGGTGCTGTTGTGTTGTGGGGCTGTGGTGTTGTGGTGTTGTGGTGCTGTGGTGTTGTGTTGTGGTGTTGTGGTGTTGTGGTGCTGTGGTGTTGTGTTGTTGTGGTGTTGTGGTGCTGTGGTGTTGTGTTGTGGTGTTGTGGTGTTGTGCTGTTATGTTGTGGTGCTGTTGTGTTGTGGTGCTGTGGTGTTGTGGTGCTGTGGTGTTGTGTTGTGGTGTTGTGGTGCTGTGGTGTTGTGTTGTTGTGGTGCTGTGGTGTTGTGGTGTTGTGGTGCTGTGGTGTTGTGGTGTTGTGGTGTTGTGTTGTGGTGCTGTGATGTTGTGTTATGTTGTGATGCTGTCTGTGGTGTTGTGGTGCTGTGGTGCTGTGGTGTTGTGGTGTTGTGGTGTGATGTTGTGGTGCTGTGGTGCTGTGGTGTTGTGGTGTTGTGGTGTGATGTTGTGGTGCTGTGGTGCTGTGGTGTTGTGGTGTTATGTTGTTGTGCTGGTATGTTGTGGGGCTGTGGTGTTGTGGTGTGATGTTGTGGTGCTGTGGTGTTGTGGTGCTGTGGTGTTGTGGTGCTGTGGTGTTGTGGTGTGATGTTGTGGTGCTGTGGTGTTGTGGTGCTGTGGTGTTGTGGTGTGATGTTGTGGTATTGTGGTGTTGTGGTGCTGTGGTGTTGTGGTGTTATGTTGTTGTGCTGGTATGTTGTGGGGCTGTGGTGTTGTGGTGTGATGTTGTGGTATTGTGGTGTGGTGTTGTGGTGCTGTGGTGTTGTGCTGTTGTGGTGTGGTGTTGTGTGGTATGGGATATATAGATCAGACCTCAGCCAACATCAGACAATAGTAACCTAGAGAAAGGGCACTGGTAAAGAAACCCATCACTGTTCCCCCAACAGAGAGGAACCCTACCATCCATGTAGCCTACAAAATGGCTGCCAGAGTTGCTGCTGCTTCACTGTGCCACTGACTGTGTTGCCATGACAACAGTAGATTGGGGCTCAGGAAGCACAGCAACTCAAAGACAGTCTCCCTCTCCTCCAATAATATCTCCTCCAATATCTCCCAATACCAGTCAGGGAAAGGGAAAGGGGGATACCTAGTCAGTTGTACAACTGAATGCATTCAACTGAAATGTGTCTTCCGCATTTAACCCAACCCCTCTGAATCAGAGAGGAGCGGAGGGCCGACCTTAATCCACATCCACGTCTTTGGCGACCGGGGAACAGTGGGTTAACTTCCTTGTTCAGGGACAGAATGACAGATTTTTACCTTATCAGTGTGACAACCAATGACGATTGAGTGTAGAATTAAAGGGGAAATCTGCGGGTCAAACAATAGCAAAGCAATCACTCTGCCACTGATTCAGTAAACAGCTGAGGGGACGAGGCTGGAGAAACGTAACCACTCTCAAATTCATAGACAGAGCTATGGATACAAGGACTGACCATCTACTGTATGATATCAACATGATCGTTTTAAGGTTTAAAACATGGCACCCATCCATGCCAGTGTTTGTTTACAATTACATGGTTTACAAACAAACAAGCTTATATTTGAGGTTCTGATGGAGTTAGACAGTTGAACGATATAAGTTATATTCTTCAAGAATTAATGGCTATATATCATAAATCAAACAATGGATGTAGCATTCCCAGACTGCCCCTTTAAAGTGTTGACAGATGTTGCATTCAGTCAGGTCCTAAATGACCGTTACCAAAACACAGACACAGTTAGAGTTAGAGCGAGCCATGACATCAGTGTTTACAGTCTGTTGGGCCTGATGTTTGTCTGGGTCTGTCTCCTCCTATTGAGGGAGATGTGCTTGTAGTCATGTAATCTGTTCCAGCCTATCAGTATGGTGGTGGTGGTGGTGGTGGTGGTGGTGGTGGTGGTGATGGTGGTGGTGGTGGTGGTGGTGGTGGTGGTGGTGGTGGTGGTGGTGGTGGTGATGGTGGTGATGGTGGTGGTGGTGATGGTGGTGATGGTGGTGGTGGTGGTGGTGGTGATGGTGGTGGTGGTGATGGTGGTGATGGTGGTGGTGATGGTGGTGGTGGTGATGATGATGATGATGGTGGTGATGGTGGTGGTGGTGATGATGATGATGATGACGGTGGTGGTGGTGATGATGGTGGTGATGATGATGATGATGGTGGTGATGGTGGTGGTGGTGATGATGATGATGATGATGGTGGTGGTGGTGATGGTGGTGGTGGTGGATGATGATGATGATGATGGTGGTGGTGGTGGTGATGATGGTGGTGGTGATGATGGTGGTGGTGGTGATGATGATGGTGGTGGTGGTGATGATGATGATGGTGGTGGTGGTGATGATGATGATGATGGTGGTGGTGGTGGTGATGATGATGATGGTGGTGGTGGTGATGATGGTGGTGGTGGTGATGATGATGATGGATGGTGGTGGTGGTGGTGGTGGTGGTGGTGGTGGTGGTGGTGGTGATGATGATGATGGTGGTGGTGGTGGTGATGATGATGGTGGTGGTGGTGATGATGATGGTGGTGGTGGTGATGATGATGGTGGTGGTGGTGGTGATGATGATGGTGGTGATGATGATGATGGTGGTGGTGGTGATGATGATGATGGTGGTGGTGGTGATGATGATGATGGTGGTGGTGGTGATATAGGGGGGGGGGGGTTCTATATAGACCAGGTGGCTATAGGGGGTTATTTATAGACCAGGTGGCTATAGAGGGTTATTTATAGACCAGGTGGCTATAGGGGGTTACTTATAGACCAGGTGGCTATAGGGGTTTATTTATAGACCATGTGGCTATAGGGGGTTCTATATAGACCAAGTGGCTATAGGGGGTTATTTATAGACCAGGTGGCTATAGGGGGTTCTATATAGACCAAGTGGCTATAGGGGGTTATTTATAGACCAGGTGGCTATAGGGGGTTATTTATAGACCAGGTGGCTATAGAGGGTTATTTATAGACCAGGTGGCTATAGGGGGTTACTTATAGACCAGGTGGCTATAGGGGTTTATTTATAGACCATGTGGCTATAGGGGGTTCTATATAGACCAAGTGGCTATAGGGGGTTATTTATAGACCAGGTGGCTATAGGGGGTTCTATATAGACCAAGTGGCTATAGGGGGTTATTTATAGACCAGGTGGCTATAGGGGGTTCTATTTAGACCAGGTGGCTATAGGGGGTTATTTATAGACCAGGTGGCTATAGGGGGTTATTTATAGACCAGGTGGCTATAGGGGGTTCTATATAGACCAAGTGGCTATAGGGGGGTATTTATAGACCAGGTGGCTATTGGGGGTTCTATATAGACCAAGTGGCTATAGAGGGTTATTTATAGACCAGGTGGCTATAGGGGGTTACTTATAGACCTGGTGGCTATAGGGGGTTATTTATAGACCAAGTGGCTATAGGGGGTTATTTATAGACCAGGTGGCTATAGGGGGTTACTTATAGACTAGGTGGCTATAGGGGGTTACTTATAGACCAGGTGGCTATAGGGGGTTACTTATAGACCAGGTGGCTATAGGGGGTTATTTATAGACCAGGTGGCTATAGAGGGTTATTTATAGACCAGGTGGCTACAGAGGGTTCTGTATAGACCAGGTGGCTATAGGGGGTTACTTATAGACCAGGTGGCTATAGGGGGTTATTTATAGACCAGGTGGCTATAGAGGGTTATTTATAGACCAAGTGGCTATAGGGGGTTATTTATAGACCAGGTGGCTATAGGGGGTTACTTATAGACTAGGTGGCTGTAGGGGGTTACTTATAGACCAGGTGGCTATAGGGGGTTCTATATAGACCAGGTGGCTAGAGGGGGTTATTTATAGACCAGGTGGCTATAGAGGGTTATTTATAGACCAGGTGGCTACAGAGGTTTCTGTATAGACCAGGTGGCTATAGGGGATTATTTATAGACCAGGTGGCTATAGAGGATTCTGTGTAGACCAGGTGGCTATAGGGGATTATTTATGGACTAGATGGCTATAGAGGGTCATTTATAGACCAGGAGGCTATAGGGGGTATTTATAGACCAGGTGGCTATAGAGGGTTATTTATAGACCAGGTGGCTATAGAGGGTTATTTATAGACCAGGTGGCTATTGGGGGTTCTATATAGACCAAGTGGCTATAGAGGGTTATTTATAGACCAGGTGGCTATAGGGGGTTACTTATAGACCTGGTGGCTATAGGGGGTTATTTATAGACCAAGTGGCTATAGGGGGTTATTTATAGACCAGGTGGCTATAGGGGGTTATTTATAGACCAGGTGGCTATAGGGGGTTCTATATAGACCAAGTGGCTATAGGGGGTTATTTATAGACCAGGTGGCTATAGGGGGTTATTTATAGACCAGGTGGCTATAGGGGGTTCTATATAGACCAAGTGGCTATAGGGGGGTATTTATAGACCAGGTGGCTATTGGGGGTTCTATATAGACCAAGTGGCTATAGAGGGTTATTTATAGACCAGGTGGCTATAGGGGGTTACTTATAGACCTGGTGGCTATAGGGGTTATTTATAGACCAAGTGGCTATAGGGGGTTATTTATAGACCAGGTGGCTATAGGGGTTACTTATAGACTAGGTGGCTATAGGGGTTACTTATAGACCAGGTGGCTATAGGGGGTTACTTATAGACCAGGTGGCTATAGGGGGTTATTTATAGACCAGGTGGCTATAGAGGGTTATTTATAGACCAGGTGGCTACAGAGGGTTCTGTATAGACCAGGTGGCTATAGGGGGTTACTTATAGACCAGGTGGCTATAGGGGGTTATTTATAGACCAGGTGGCTATAGAGGGTTATTTATAGACCAAGTGGCTATAGGGGGTTATTTATAGACCAGGTGGCTATAGGGGGTTACTTATAGACTAGGTGGCTGTAGGGGGTTACTTATAGACCAGGTGGCTATAGGGGGTTCTATATAGACCAGGTGGCTAGAGGGGGTTATTTATAGACCAGGTGGCTATAGAGGGTTATTTATAGACCAGGTGGCTACAGAGGGTTCTGTATAGACCAGGTGGCTATAGGGGATTATTTATAGACCAGGTGGCTATAGAGGATTCTGTGTAGACCAGGTGGCTATAGGGGATTATTTATGGACTAGATGGCTATAGAGGGTCATTTATAGACCAGGAGGCTATAGGGGGGTATTTATAGACCAGGTGGCTATAGAGGGTTATTTATAGACCAGGTGGCTATAGAGGGTTATTTATAGACCAGGTGGCTATAGAGGGTTATTTATAGACCGGGAGGCTATAGGGGATTATTTATGGACTAGATGGCTATAGAGGGTCATTTATAGACCAGGAGGCTATAGGGAGTTACTTATAGACCAGGAGGCTATAGAGGGTTATTTATAGACCGGGAGGCTATAGGGGGTTATTTATAGACTAGGTGGCTATAGGAGGTTACTTATAGACCAGGTGGCTATAGGGGGTTATTTATAGACCAGGTGGCTATAGAGGGTTATTTTTAGACCAGGTGGCTATAGGGGGTTATTTATAGACCGGGAGGCTATAGGGGGTTATTTATAGACCAGGTGGCTATAGAGGGTTATTTATAGACCAGGTGGCTATAGGGGGTTATTTATAGACCGGGAGGCTATAGGGGGTTATTTATAGACCGGGAGGCTATAAAGGGTTATTTATAGACCAGGTGGCTATAGGGGGTTACTTATAGACCAGGTGGCTATAGGGGGTTCTATTTAGACCAGGTGGCTATAGAGGGTTATTTATAGACTAGGTGGCTATAGGGGGTATTTATAGACCATGTGGCTATAGGGGGGTATTTATAGACCAGGTGGCTATAGGGGGGTATTTATAGACCAGGTGGCTATAGAGGGTTATTTATAGACCAGGTGGCTACAGGGGGTTATTTATAGACCAGGTGGCTACAGGGGGTTATTTATAGACCAGGTGGCTACAGGGGGTTCTATATAGACCAGGTGGCTACAGGGGGTTATTTATAGACCAGGTGGCTATAGTGGGTTCTGTACAGACCAGGTGGCTATAGAGTGTTTGTAAATAATTTTCCACCTGAGACAATGATTCACTTGAAGGTAATCTGGTCGTTGGCGGAGTGATACAGTACCGTGGGTCGTTCACCTGAAGGTAATGTGGTCGTTGGCGGAGTGATACAGTACCGTGGGTCGTTCACCTGAAGGTAATCTGGTCGTTGGCGGAGTGATACAGTACCGTGGGTCGTTCACCTGAAGGTAATGTGGTCGTTGGCGGAGTGATACAGTTTTGTGTGGTGGGTCTTCTTCAAACACACGTACACCACTGAGACGTCCTCCCCTCAGCAGCCTCCACTGACACACACACACACACACACACACACACACCTCACATGACTGTTGTTAAAACGCTACCCTGACTGGACTCTCTGTCCGTTTAGGAATCTGACCATAGATTCGGTCCAAAGCTTCATCCCAGGCCCAGCCAGGCGCTGCCCAGTGGTAGAGTTCATACGTCCTGTAGTAGTGATGAAGTAGTCGTCTGGATTAGTTTCTGAAGCCTTCGTCTGATCTGAGAGTAATTGGCTCCAAGCTGTGAGACACGGTGCCGCCCTGCACTGCTGCTGCTTTGACTTATGTGTGTGTGGAGGGGGGGTCATTGTGCGTGTGTGTGGAGGGGGGGTCATTGTGTGTGTGTGTGGAGGGGGGGTCATTGTGTGTGTGGAGGGGGGGTCATTGTGTGTGTGGGGGTCATTGTGTGTGTGTGTGTGTGTGTGTGTGTGTGTGTGTGTGTGTGTGTGTGTGTACATCCATGGTTGTGTTCTAGAACATAAATACATGTACAACAAGTAATTTTTCCAGGCAGGAGTTTTGGGTGTGTTTGGAAATGTTAAACTTTTATTTGACTTTACTGCTGAGTTTCTTCTTCTCTGGAGGATAAATCACCTTCTTGAAGCCGGCTGGCCGGTCGGTGGCTAACCTTGTAGCGCTTCCAATGCTGGGATTTTCATTTAGAAGACTTTCTTTTTATGGAAGATTTATTTCAGAGTTCTTGGCAGGGCGTTTAATAGATTTCAGACCAATAAAGTGGAGTTTAGTCAGGCAGCGTGTGTGTGAGTGTGTGTGTGTGTGTGTGTGTGTGTGTGTGTGTGTGTGTGTGTGTGTGTGTGTGTGTGTGTGTGTGTGTGTGTGTGTGTGTGTGTGTGTGTGTGTGTGTGTGTGTGTGTGTGTGTGTGTGTGTGTGTGTGTGTGTGTGTGTGTGTGTGTGTGTGTGTGTGTGTGTGTGTGTGTGTGTGTGTGTGTACGTGCGTGTGTGTGTGTGTGTGTGTGTGTGTGTATGTGTGTGTGTGTGTACGTGCTGGTAGCTTTGTGCGCGTGTGTGTGTGTGTGTGTGTGCTGGTGTGCGTGTGTGTATGTGTGTGTGTGTGTACAGTGCTGGTAGCTTTAAGTGCGTGTGTACAGTGTTTGTGTGCGTGTGTGTATGTGTGTGTGTGTGCGTGTGTGTGTGTGTGTGTGTGTGTGTGTGTGTGTGTGTGTGTGTGTGTGTGTGTGTGTGTGTGTGTGTGTGTGTGTGTGTGTGTGTGTGTGTGTACGTGCTGGTAGCTTTAAGTGCGTGTGTTTGTTTTCCACCACCAGATTTTAAACAAGTGCTTAAATGGATACTGTTGATTATTGATGACCTCATTTCTATCACAGCCCCAGATGAGTCCCAGGGAGTGTAAGTCAACAGAATGACGTTTCAATTGAAGACAGATTTGTAGAAATGTGGCTTTCGTAAAATGAAATGCATCTTACCGTTGTACAAAAAGATGCAGCGTTTTACAGTCAGGCTTCAACAGACTATTTTGACAGAACTTATTCAGAATATTTACACTCAATAAAACTCATTTCTAACAAAGCCTTGACGTCTTCAGGCCAACTGAAGAAGAATAAATGACAACAAGACTTTCAAATACAGGAACTAGTGTATCATCCTGAATCTGACGGCTTCGCCGTGTAGACATTATTATTAATTTACCGTTCCACAATGTCCTTTCTGTTATTACATTAGTGGGTTAATGCAGAGGAACCATTTTGTCCAGACCAGTGATCAGCAGAACAGCAGGAGATCTAATATGTGTCCCAAAATGGCACCCTATTCCCTGGCTTATGTAGTGTACTATGTTTAAACTAGAGCCCCATGGGCCCTGGTCAAGAGTAGTGCACTACATAAGGAATAGGGTGTCATTTGGCACATGGCCTTTAGCAGTGTATTAGAGTCAGGGAGTTGGAACAGACCTCCTTTGGCATTAAAGGTTTTTCCAAACACAATTCACCACAGGACCCTGAAGCCTCACAAATGAAAAGCTTCCCTCTAAACAGCTACATATGGCCTATTACCCCCGGCTTAACCTTTTCAACTCAGTCCCCGACCGACTGCTGGGGAGGAGAAGAGAGCCAAGCAGAGGGGAGCCGTCCTCTATTCACATTCTAGATCCTGCTAATGTGGGGGAGGTTCTGTAAGTGGTGTATGGATGGGCATCTTCATATCTGTGGTGTACATGCAGGCCTGGTATTGGAAGCGATGTTTGGAGGAGGGTTTATGTGTTTTCTCTCTCCTCGTGTCTGTGTCAGGGTGACCTGATAAGAGAGACATAAGACGATAATGGACATGTTGAAGGACTTTAACAAGATATCACCAGGATTTGATTTAACCCTCCCCGAACATTGTCTTTCTCCCCCAAACCAAACGGAGCCTTTCTTTAGCTCTCCTTTCAGTTTCATTTTAATATTGTAGGAGATTAGAGATTTTCTATGGAACATTTTCCATGTCCATGAGTAACCTAGGCTTCAATGTGTCCTGGAAACCTGACCCTAAGGTTCAGATACGCACATCTATTTGACAGAGTTTCGTATTGTATTCCACAGTAATATGACCGGCAGAGACAGTCTCCATAGGAATATACTGTTGATAGCTGAGGCTTCCCTCTCAGTACACAAGTATCTTATTTATTTGGCCTGCATGTAAACAACTCTCTGAGTGGAGGAGGAATATCCAGCCTGATCTAACTGAGTGGAGGAGGAATATCCAGCCTGATCTAACTGAGTGGAGGAGGAATATCCAGCCTGATCTAACTGAGTGGAGGAGGAATATCCAGCCTGATCTAACTGAGTGGAGGAGGAATATCCAGCCTGATCTAACTGAGTGGAGGAGGAATATCCAGCCTGATCTAACTGAGTGGAGGAGGAATATCCAGCCTGATCTAACTGAGTGGAGGAGGAATATCCAGCCTGATCTAACTGAGTGGAGGAGGAATATCCAGCCTGATCTAACTGAGTGGAGGAGGAATATCCAGCCTGATCTAACTGAGTGGAGGAGGAATATCCAGCCTGATCTAACTGAGTGGAGGAGGAATATCCAGCCTGATCTGAGTGGAGGAGGAATATACAGCCTGATCTGAGTGGAGGAGGAATATCCAGCCTGATCTAACTGAGTGGAGGAGGAATATCCAGCCTGATCTAACTGAGTGGAGGAGGAATATCCAGCCTGATCTAACTGAGTGGAGGAGGAATATCCAGCCTGATCTAACTGAGTGGAGGAGGAATATCCAGCCTGATCTAACTGAATATACAGTGGAGTGGAGGAGGAATATCCAGCCTGATCTAACTGAGTGAGGTCCAGCCTGATCTAACTGAGTGGAGGAGGAATATCCAGCCTGATCTAACTGAGTGGAGGAGGAATATCCAGCCTGATCTAACTGAGTGGAGGAGGAATATCCAGCCTGATCTAACTGAGTGGAGGAGGAATATCCAGCCTGATCTAACTGAGTGGAGAGGAATATCCAGCCTGATCTGACTGAGTGGAGGAGGAATATCCAGCCTGATCTAACTGAGTGGAGGAGGAATATCCAGCCTGATCTCTAAGCCTGATCTAAGTGGAGGAGGAATATCCAGCCTGATCTAACTGAGTGGAGGAGGAATATCCAGCCTGATCTAACTGAGTGGAGGAGGAATATCCAGCCTGATCTAACTGAGTGGAGGAGGAATATCCAGCCTGATCTAACTGAGTGGAGGAGGAATATCCAGCCTGATCTGACTGAGTGGAGGAGGAATATCCAGCCTGATCTAACTGAGTGGAGGAGGAATATCCAGCCTGATCTAACTGAGTGGAGGAGGAATATCCAGCCTGATCTAACTGAGTGGAGGAGGAATATCCAGCCTGATCTAACTGAGTGGAGGAGGAATATACAGCCTGATCTAACTGAGTGGAGGAGGAATATACAGCCTGATCTAACTGAGTGGAGGAGGAATATACAGCCTGATCTAACTGAGTGGAGGAGGAATATCCAGCCTGATCTAACTGAGTGGAGGAGGAATATCCAGCCTGATCTAACTGAGTGGAGGAATATACAGCCTGATCTAACTGAGTGGAGGAGGAATATCCAGCCTGATCTAACTGAGTGGAGGAGGAATATCCAGCCTGATCTAACTGAGTGGAGGAATATACAGCCTGATCTAACTGAGTGGAGGAGGAATATCCAGCCTGATCTAACTGAGTGGAGGAGGAATATACAGCCTGATCTGAGTGGAGGAGCAATATCCAGCCTGATCCAACTGAGTGGAGGAGCAATATCCAGCCTGATCTGAGTGGAGGAGGAATATCCAGCCTAATCTTACTGAGTGGAGGAGGCAATATCCAGCCTGATCTGAGTGGAGGAGCAATATCCAGCCTGATCTGAGTGGAGGAGCAATATCCAGCCTGATCCAACTAGCTGACAGGAAGAGGAATATCCAGCCTGATCCAACTAGCTGACAGGAAGAGGAATATCCAGCCTGATCTAACCGCACAATAGCCTGGTCTCAGATCTGTCTGCGCTGTCTTGTCAACTCCATTTCTGTCACAGCAATGCGCTGGAGTTGTCAAGAGAGCACAGACAGATCTGAGACCAGACTAAAGCCAATGGCTTCCCCCACAAAACATTTACATCTAATAGATAGGAGAGAAGCTGGGAGGACTGGTGACAGGCAAGGACTAGGTCTGTTTCTGGTCATATTTAGACATAATCAGGAGTCATACTGATCTAAATTGCTCTGTGAAGGTTTTCCAGAACTCTGGTTTAAAACACAACAATGTTGGACTGTTGTTCATATTGATCCAGTCTAGTTTTAACTCTGGTTTAAAACACAACAATGTTGGACTGTTGTTCATATTGATCCAGTCTAGTTTTAACTCTGGTTTAAAACACAACAATGTTAGACTGTTGTTCATATTGATCCAGTCTAGTTTTAACTCTGGTTTAAAACATGACAATGGTGGACTGTTGTTCATATTGATCCAGTCTAGTTTTAACTCTGGTTTAAAACACAACAATGTTAGACTGTTGTTCATATTGATCCAGTCTAGTTTTAACTCTGGTTTAAAACATGACAATGTTGGACTGTTGTTCATATTGATCCAGTCTAGTTTTAACTCTGGTTTAAAACACAACAATGTTAGACTGTTGTTCATATTGATCCAGTCTAGTTTTATCTCTGGTTTAAAACACAACAATGTTAGACTGTTGTTCATATTGATCCAGTCTAGTTTTTAACTCTGGTTTAAAACACGACAATGGTGGACTGTTGTTCATATTGATCCAGTCTAGTTTTAACTCTGGTTTAAAACACAACAATGGTGGACTGTTGTTCATATTGATCCAGTCTAGTTTTAACTCTGGTTTAAAACACGACAATGGTGGACTGTTGTTCATATTGATCCAGTCTAGTTTTAACTCTGGTTTAAAACACGACAATGGTGGACTGTTGTTCATATTGATCCAGTCTAGTTTTAACTCTGGTTTAAAACACGACAATGGTGGACTGTTGTTCATATTGATCCAGTCTAGTTTTAACTCTGGTTTAAAACACGACAATGTTGGACTGTTGTTCATATTGATCCAGTCTAGTTTTAACTCTGGTTTAAAACACAACAATGGTGGACTGTTGTTCATATTGATCCAGTCTAGTTTTATCTCTGGTTTAAAACACAACAATGTTAGACTGTTGTTCATATTGATCCAGTCTAGTTTTTAACTCTGGTTTAAAACACGACAATGGTGGACTGTTGTTCATATTGATCCAGTCTAGTTTTAACTCTGGTTTAAAACACAACAATGTTAGACTGTTGTTCATATTGATCCAGTCTAGTTTTATGGTCACTTCAAGGCCTCATTATAGAAATGTCCTGTTTCCTGTATTTGGTCGATATGTTGGAGAACAAAATAACAGATTTCCTGTGTTCTCTGTTCTGCTGCTAAAACAAGTGTTACATCAGCTGTGAGCTTGCGTCAGTGCTTCAGCTGTCACACACAGAGTATTTCTACTGTCTCTTCATTATTAGGACCAGGTTTATTACAGGTTCTCTACCTCCCAGGTGTCTGTAAAGACATGAGCCACCTTCTGTCCAAACTAACTCAACTAAACCAGGCTAAACACGACCCTTATGAAATTACATTCCTGCTAAATCTATGCCTGCCAGGGAAACACGTTTTTAATAAATGTACTGGTGCTGGCAATGTTAGTTATTGTACTTAGGCTTATAGTGCACTACTTTTGACCAGGGCCCATAGGGCTCATATGGCTCAGGTCAAATGTAACACACTAGACAGAGAATAGGGTGCTATTTGGGACACAGACATCACTAGCAGGTTCAAGGGTAATACTGGGGGATTTGGAAAAGACAAGAGGATTTAGAAGTGATTTAGTGTTCATTTTGAGTTGAACCAAGTCAAGTCCAACAGTTTGTCCTCGGGGTCTTTCACTAAACCACAGCAGGAGGGACTGGGACATAAATCTCCAATCTACTCTGCTTTCATCCACATGAACACTGAATAAACACTGAAGCTTGTTGTTTTCTCTTACTTTACTTTGCTAACTTGCCAGTTCTAGTTCTGACTAATGACCCATATTTGTCCATTAAAACAAGCCTTTTCTCTTTTCCCCCGTTAGGTTCGGTGCCGGTCTGTGACTCTGCTAAACAGTAACCATGGCCCTCCTGTCCTAAGATCAGACTCCAGTGGATGTTTTGAGGAAAAAGAAGATGGAGGATCTTTGCTCGGAGCATGTAGCTGACCTTCCTCAGAATGGGGGAAGTAGTGGAGGAGGAAGAGGTGGTGGAGAGGGGGTCAGAAAGGTAGAGAACACTGTCACCCAGATTACAAGCGAGGCCTCAAGCATCAGCTCTCCTGGCCAGGCTAATCAGAAACCAAGCCTTTCACATATGGTAACTATCCCAGCGTCCCCCACCATGGTCAGTCCCAGCGTCGAGGCTCCAGAAGGGGTGGCTCTCAAGGTGGCTGCCACCGTGCTTCAGCCTCTCTGTCTGGGGGACAGTCCTGTGATGCTGCCCATCCACCCCCTCCAACAGATGGCTGGAGGAACCCCTCCCCAGGGGATCCCTCCGTACCTCCTAACCCACCAGGGGCCTCTCTCCCTGGGCTCCCTCTCCCAAGGCCCTGGTCTCTCCCTGCCTCTGGTCCTGGAGCAGCATGTGTTCCAGCATCTGAACACCATGGGAGCGATGCTCCAGCAGACTCCCCCCTACCCTTCCCTGTCCTTCCTCCAGAACAATCTGCTGTGTCACACCCAGCCTCAGACCTCTTCCATGGCTTCGTTGGCCTTCTGCCAGCCTCCAGCCCTGGATCAGAAACTACCTGGACCTCCAGCCCAGGACCCAGGTAATTGTAATGGTATATAGTAATTCAGCTGTCGACTATTGGTGTGTAATCCCTCCGATTGTAGTAATACAACCATTCTCTCTCTTTCTCTCTCCTAGGTATTCATGCCATCCTCCAGAACCCAGCATTCGCTGCCCTCATACAGGACCTGTTTTCTGCTCAGACCAACCCCACCTCCTCTTCCTGTCACCCAGCGGGGTCAACCCCAACTGACCCCTTTGCTTCAGCCTCGTTCCCCCCATCCCAACCCCAACCTCCACCCCTCTCCTACCCCTACAGCTCCCCGCTGGCCCCCTGGTACCCCCTGCCACCCTCCTGGTCCCTTACCCTGTCATTGTTCCTCTCCCTGTGCCTCTACCCATCCCTCTCCCTATCCCCGTCCCCCAGAGCCAGGAGTCCAAAGGATTCTCTGACCCCTCTAAACCAGCCTGTATGGTGACCAAAAGCACACAGACTAACTATGAGGAGATCGTCAGTCCTCCACCACACGGTAACATGACTCTTTACCCTCCATCGTCAATGGCCTCTCTGTCCTCTGTTGCCATGGTCCCCGAGGGGGAGGTGCTTGACCTATCAGTGAAATCCCCTCCCATAATCCAACCAAAGCAGGAAATGGCATTTCAACAACACGATGACACTGTCCTCGACCTGTCTGTAGCTAGTAAACAGAAAAGAAAAGAGCGTCCTTCATCGCGGGACTGGCACACTTCTTCCGAGGGCGCTACTACAGCTTGGCTCCCTTCACCCGAGGGCACTACATCTGTTTCTCTGGAGGTCTTAAAGCCTGCGGAGTGCACTCAGAAGCTTCACCACCACCCGAGCCTGTTGAACGGTGTAACCCATGTAGAATTCAGTAGACGGCGTCAGTGGGCGGTTGTGGATGGAGGTGGGAGCGGTAATAGACCCAGCAGCGAGCCTAAGAGCAGTAGCAGCAGCGGTAGCTCCAACTTTGAGATCTTTCACACCTCTCAAACAGCCAAAGTCATCGTGGCGGTCAAAGACGCGATCCCCACCACCGCCATCTTCTGTGGGAAGATCAAGTCTCTCTCAGGGCTGTCCAGTAAGAGCTTGTCTATTAAACAACACGACTCCTCCGGCCACACGGGGGCGCTGTTACATCAGTGTTACGGTTCTCTGCCTCTAACTAGAGGACACCATGTGGTGGAGCAGAAGGACCCTAACCTCCCCAGGAACAGGCAGGCCATCAAACTGAAGAAGGTCAGTTCACAGGAGATCCACATCCTACCCATCAAGAAGCAACGTCTGGCTGCCTTCTGCCCCAGGAAGTAGAGAGTTAGCCTGGTCCCAGATCTGTTTGTAGAGAGGAGTTAGCCTGGTCCGAGATCTGTTTGTACTGTCTTGCAGATCTGGGACCAGGCTGGAGCGTGAAGTGTCATTGTAGAAGTGGGATCGAACAGACAGGGCGGTCAGACAGACAGGGCGGTCAGACAGACAGGGTGGTCTCTGTTACATAAAGGAGGTGGTGATGAGGTCAGACATGACAGGGCTAACACAGTCTTGTGGGGACAAGAGACGAGTGGCTAGCTCTTGGTCAGACAGACAGGGCGGTCAGACAGACATCTTCCTGGCATGGACAATATCTCTTCCATGGTCAGACGAAGACACTTTGTTGCTGGTGGTGACTGACATTTGTAGGCGGTCAGATCAATATAAACTGTTAAAAGGGCGGTCTCTGTTACAAAATATAAAGATGAAATGTGGCTGGTCTGACTTTCCATGTGAAAAGGTGAACTATGCTTTGACTAAGACCTGATTTAGGAAGACTTAGCCAGTCATTTGAGCTTCATATTTGTAGCTAATGCCTAGGCTTTAGCTCAACAGGCTAACACAGTCTTGTGGGACACAAGAGACCCGAGGTGTCTTTACTGCTAGCTCTTGTTGTTGACAGAAGTTACACCGCGTTCTTCTGAGACATTGGCCAAGTGCTGTGACTATACGGCAGACGATTGGGGACAATCTTCCTGGCATGGACAATATCTCTTCCATGTGTTGAGAGACGAAGGACGACTTTGTTGCTGTAGTGTTGTGACTGTATTTGTAGTTGTCTGACATTTTTACCTTCATGTTTAATTCATCAATATAAACTGTTAAAAGAGGACTTCCTCCTTTTACAAAATACTGTCAATTCACAGATGAAATGTGGCTGTCCATCGTCTGCTACTTTCCATGTGAAAAGGTACATTTGTTGATGCTTTGCTAGGCCTATACAGTATTTCATATCTGATTTAGGATCAGACACTTAGCCAGTCATTTGATGGTTCATGTTTGTATGTGATTCAGTTGGAGAAAACTGTCATGAGAATAAAACAAAGTGTTCTTGTTGATGCCCCTTTGTCTTAACATCACATGTACTTATTTATTACTAAAAGGGACACTTCCCTTTTCAAATGATTAAAGGTTCGTGCCGGGGCGGCCTGGTGGTTAGAGTGTTGGGCCAGTAACCATTAAAGGCTGCTGGATCAAATCGATGAGCTGACAAGGTAAAAATGTCTGTTCTGCTCCTGAACAAGGCAAGTTAACCCACTGTTCCCCGGTAGGCCTGCGTTGTAAATAAGTATTTGTTCTTAAATGACTTGCCTTGTTAAATAAAAGGTTTAAATAAAAATGCTTGTCAACTCTCATGAAACGAGGCAAATGGTGAAAAAAAAAGAAAGTTTAATTGCGTGAAAGTACATATGCAAATATTATTTAACAAACAAGTCTTTTCCAGTACCGGTACTTCACCGTATCTATGTACACTGGCTGTTGTTTCTATGGAACAACACACCAAAATGTAGAATCTTAAAAAATATATACAAAGTTGATCTAAAATATCGTCAAACAGAAAATGAACTTACAAGTAAATGCTACTATGAAGAAGTCTGTCCTAAAACCCAAAAGCCTAGTAAAACCTGAGTATCACAATAAAGCACGGCCGTTGTAAAGTGTTTACCGTTCATTTCAACTGAAAACATTCGGAAAAATGTTCAGAAATGGATCACTTCTTCTGCCACAGCGACAAGACAAATAGTAAAATAAGTCCTATTTTATCACATTATAGGTTGTTGTGACACAAATGAATCCCATCCACATCTCTTTTCCTTGTGTGTTGAATCCCCCTAACACTCCATATCCTGTTTGCCTGACTGCTACACAGCCTTGTATCCATATATGCAGGATCTCCTGAACGTGAAATGTTAGATACATATCAACTGTCCATTTGGTGCTTGAAAACCTTCCGACAACCAACAGTCAACTATCTACTTTTAACGGCTATGATTTGAAATGAGATGAAAGCCATACATGTGTTGCAATCAATGTTCAGCTTGGCTACCATCAGGTCTGGTGGTGTAGCCAACACCACCATTACAAATACCAGACTGTTTGGGTTCAAATACAGACAGGATTCAACACAACCTTCCTGTATATATGCAGAGATTAATAATACCTTTTAAAGACAGTACAAAATCCAAGATATAAAAAACAAACATATTTTTTTGGCTTTTTATGTAAAACACAGGTTTTTTGTCTGGTTCTTCAAACATAAGTCCACCATCTTCTTTTACAATGAGACGTTGACTTGAACAGGAACTTCCTGTCTTCATTGTCCAACGTATTCTAGAATCTACACGCAGCAGAGGAATGTGTGAATGTCCAATCACAATCATAGATCCTGGTTAGAAGTTCCACTGGGCGATCCGAAGAACGATCAGTGTTCCAACGAGTCCAGATTGTGTGATGTCACACCCTGAATGCACTAAGGAGTACGGTCAAATGCAGTGTCCAAAACAAACAATGAATCTTAACAGCATGGTACATTCTCCTTATCAACATCCTTTGATATTGAAACTATTGAAGAATCAAATCACAGTATCCATATAGAAGCTGAATGGTTGATATCTTATTGCAATGAGAGGCTAGTGCAACAAGTAGTACATGCCATTGGGGGTTGTGTGGAGATGGCTCCTTGCATCTCCAGGTCTCCACGGCCGACAGTAGCCTGGTCTCAGATCTGTTTGTTTTTTACAGAACATTCTGGGACCAGGCTAAGTAGGTAAGGGTTGAGAGAAGGTGTACATGGGCAATGCATAGGTAGGTAAACACTCAACATCATCCTTTGGGATTCAGCTGAGTCTATTCAGAAGAATAGTAGACTGAAGTTCGTTCATAGTGTTTCTCTGTACTGACGTTCACACTGACGTTCACACTGTTTCTCTGAATGCTCTTCATCACAGGATGAGGTATGAAGGTCTCTGCAAAGGAATGATTAAGGACTCAATGTGCTTAGGGTTTGATCTTCCCATTCTAGTGTGTGTGTGTGTGTGTGTGTGTGTGTGTGTGTGTGTGTGTGTGTGTGTGTGTGTGTGTGTGTGTGTGTGTGTGTGTGTGTGTGTGTGTGTGTTACTGTTTGGTCTGTTTGAGCCTCTCGATGTGATGACATAGCTTGAGGGCGGGGCCTAGCTTCAGACCCATGTACTTCATGATGATGTCACTACGTAGAAGCATCAGCGCCTTTCCGTCGATCTCCTGAAGACAAGAGACAAACGCAGTCAGAAAGAGAGCTTATAGCACCAACACAGGACAAGATGACAGCCAAGATGGCCGAAACATCTATGATTAACTCTTCTAAATGAAAGGTTGTGGGGTTTTTTAACGTTCAACAGTGATAGGTGCACCTATTTTCCCCAACACAGAACCAACATAACAACAACATCATTCTCTCTGAGCTGAGATGTCCAGACAGACAACAACATCATTCTCTCTGAGCTGAGATGTCCAGACAGACATCAACATCATTCTCTCTGAGCTGAGATGTCCAGACAGACATCAACATCATTCTCTCTGAGCTGAGGTGTCCAGACAGACATCAACATCATTCTCTCTGAGCTGAGATGTCCAGACAGACATCAACATCATTCTCTCTGAGCTGAGATGTCCAGACAGACATCAACATCATTCTCTCTGAGCTGAGATGTCCAGACAGACAACAACATAATTCTCTCTGAGCTGAGATGTCCAGACAGACATCAACATCATTCTCTCTGAGCTGAGATGTCCAGACAGACAACAACATCATTCTCTCTGAGCTGAGATGTCCAGACAGACATCAACATCATTCTCTCTGAGCTGAGATGTCCAGACAGACATCAACATCATTCTCTCTGAGCTGAGATGTCCAGACAGACAACAACATCATTCTCTCTGAGCTGAGATGTCCAGACAGACATCAACATCATTCTCTCTGAGCTGAGATGTCCAGACAGACAACAACATCATTCTCTCTGAGCTGAGATGTCCAGACAGACATCAACATCATTCTCTCTGAGCTGAGATGTCCAGACAGACATCAACATCATTCTCTCTGAGCTGAGATGTCCAGACAGACATCAACATCATTCTCTCTGAGCTGAGATGTCCAGACAGACATCAACATCATTCTCTCTGAGCTGAGATGTCCAGACAGACAACAACATCATTCTCTCTGTGCTGAGATGTCCAGACAGACATCAACATCATTCTCTCTGAGCTGAGATGTCCAGACAGACAACAACATCATTCTCTCTGTGCTGAGATGTCCAGACAGACATCAACATCATTCTCTCTTAGCTGAGATGTCCAGACAGACAACAACATCATTCTCTCTGAGCTGAGATGTCCAGACAGACAACAACATCATTCTCTCTGAGCTGAGATGTCCAGACAGACATCAATATCATTCTCTCTGAGCTGAGATGTCCAGACAGACATCAACATCATTCTCTCTGAGCTGAGATGTCCAGACAGACATCAACATCATTCTCTCTGAGCTGAGATGTCCAGACAGACAACAACATCATTCTCTCTGAGCTGAGATGTCCAGACAGACATCAACATCATTCTCTCTGAGCTGAGATGTCCAGACAGACATCAACATCATTCTCTCTGAGCTGAGATGTCCAGACAGACATCAACATCATTCTCTCTGAGCTGAGATGTCCAGACAGACATCAACATCATTCTCTCTGAGCTGAGATGTCCAGACAGACATCAACATCATTCTCTCTGAGCTGAGATGTCCAGACAGACATCAACATCATTCTCTCTGAGCTGAGATGTCCAGACAGACATCAACATCATTCTCTCTGTGCTGAGATGTCCAGACAGACATCAACATCATTCTCTCTGAGCTGAGATGTCCAGACAGACAACAACATCATTCTCTCTGAGCTGAGATGTCCAGACAGACATCAACATCATTCTCTCTGACAGCTGAGATGTCCAGACAGACAGTGCCAGTCATCATTCTCTCTGAGCACAGATGTCCAGACAGACAACAACATCATTCTCTCTGAGCTGAGATGTCCAGACATCAACATCATTCTCTCTGAGCTGAGATGTCCAGACAGACAACAACATCATTCTCTCTGAGCTGAGATGTCCAGACAGACATCAACATCATTCTCTCTGAGCTGAGATGTCCAGACAGACATCAACATCATTCTCTCTGAGCTGAGATGTCCAGACAGACATCAACATCATTCTCTCTGAGCTGAGATGTCCAGACAGACATCAACATCATTCTCTCTGTGCTGAGATGTCCAGACAGACAACAACATCATTCTCTCTGAGCTGAGATGTCCAGACAGACACAATAGTGTACATCAACATCATTCTCTCTGAGCTGAGATGTCCAGACAGACAACAACATCATTCTCTCTGAGCTGAGATGTCCAGACAGACATCAACATCATTCTCTCTGAGCTGAGATGTCCAGACAGACATCAACATCATTCTCTCTGAGCTGAGATGTCCAGACAGACATCAACATCATTCTCTCTGAGCTGAGATGTCCAGACAGACATCAACATCATTCTCTCTGAGCTGAGATGTCCAGACAGACATCAATATCATTCTCTCTGAGCTGAGATGTCCAGACAGACATCAACATCATTCTCTCTGAGCTGAGATGTCCAGACAGACATCAACATCATTCTCTCTGAGCTGAGATGTCCAGACAGACATCAACATAATTCTCTCTGAGCTGAGATGTCCAGACAGACATCAACATCATTCTCTCTGAGCTGAGATGTCCAGACAGACATCAACATCATTCTCTCTGAGCTGAGATGTCCAGACAGACATCAACATCATTCTCTCTGAGCTGAGATGTCCAGACAGACATCAACATCATTCTCTCTGAGCTGAGATGTCCAGACAGACATCAACATCATTCTCTCTGAGCTGAGATGTCCAGACAGACATCAACATCATTCTCTCTGTGCTGAGATGTCCAGACAGACATCAACAGAAAATGTCTGGCGTCGTACTGTAAACATTCACTGCGTTGTAGATGGCCTGTATGGTTGAACAGAGTTGGGTTTTCCTGTAGGGAATGAATGTGATTCTCTCCAGACAGGTAGGGAAGGTTCTGAGACAGGCCAGTGCCAGTCTCCCAGGTTATAGACTAAACACAGAGGACACAGGCCATAGGAATAGAATTAGAACACTGTTGTAAATCTGTCTCTGTGACATAGACGTCCTCCCTTCCTGCTTCTGACAGGGACATACACACAGCAAGGAGGGCTGGAGCACATCAGAACCAGGCCAGACACCGAACACATATCCAGGGGTGAATTTCTTTTTTGGGATATTTATTGAATTTTTACACAACATAAAAATAATCTAGGGGGCATCTCAATAGTGTAACATCAGGCCTGGACCCGGCACTTAGACACACATCTAGGGAGCATCTCAATAGTGTAACATCAGACCTGGACCCGGCACTTAGACACACATCTAGGGAGCATCTCAATAGTGTAACATCAGGCCTGGACCTGGCACTTAGACACACATCTAGGGAGCATCTCAATAGTGTAACATCAGACCTGGGGCACTTAGACACACATCTAGGGAGCATCTCAATAGTGTAACATCAGACCTGGGGCACTTAGACACACATCTAGGGAGCATCTCAATAGTATAACATCAGACCACCTGGCACTTAGACACATCTCATCTGAGGGGGCATCTCAATAGTGGGGCATAACATCAGACTGGCACTTAGACACACATCTAGGGAGCATCTCAATAGTAACATCAGACCTGGACCTGGGGCACTTAGACACACATCTAGGAGCATCTCAATAGTATAACATCAGACCTGGACCTGGCACTTAGACACACATCTAGGGAGCATCTCAATAGTGTAACATCAGACCTGGACCTGCACTTAGACACACATCTAGGGAGCATCTCAATAGTGTAACATCAGACCTGGACCCGGCACTTAGACACACATCTAGGGAGCATCTCAATAGTGTAACATCAGGCCTGGACCTGGCACTTAGACACACATCTTGGGAGCATCTCAATAGTATAACATCAGGCCTGGACCCGGCACTTAGACACACATCTAGGGAGCATCTCAATAGTGTAACATCAGACCTGAGGCACTTAGACACACATCTAGGGAGCATCTCAATAGTGTAACATCAGACCTGGGGCACTTAGACACACATCTAGGGGGCATCTCAATAGTGTAACATCAGACCTGGGGCACTTAGACACACATCTAGGGAGCATCTCAATAGTATAACATCAGACCTGGGGCACTTAGACACACATCTAGGGGGCATCTCAATAGTGTAACATCAGACCTGGGGCACTTAGACACACATCTAGGGAGCATCTCAATAGTGTAACATCAGACCTGGGGCACTTAGACACACATCTAGGGGGCATCTCAATAGTGTAACATCAGACCTGGGGCACTTAGACACACATCTAGGGAGCATCTCAATAGTGTAACATCAGACCTGGGGCACTTAGACACACATCTAGGGAGCATCTCAATAGTGTAACATCAGACCTGGGGCACTTAGACACACATCTAGGGAGCATCTCAATAGTGTAACATCAGACCTGGGGCACTTAGACACACATCTAGGGAGCATCTCAATAGTGTAACATCAGACCTGGGGCACTTAGACACACATCTAGGGAGCATCTCAATAGTGTAACATCAGACCTGGGGCACTTAGACACACATCTAGGGGGCATCTCAATAGTGTAACATCAGACCTGGGGCACTTAGACACACATCTAGGGAGCATCTCAATAGTATAACATCAGACCTGGACCTGGCACTTAGACACACATCTAGGGAGCATCTCAATAGTATAACATCAGACCTGGACCTGGCACTTAGACACACATCTAGGGAGCATCTCAATAGTATAACATCAGACCTGGACCTGGCACTTAGACACACATCTAGGGAGCATCTCAATAGTGTAACATCAGACCTGGACCTGGCACTTAGACACACATCTAGGGAGCATCTCAATAGTGTAACATCAGACCTGGACCTGGCACTTAGACACACATCTAGGGAGCATCTCAATAGTGTAACATCAGACCTGGGGCACTTAGACACACATCTAGGGAACATCTCAATAGTGTAACATCAGACCTGGGGCACTTAGACACACAGGACAAGAAACATCATCAATCAATAAATAAATCAATCAAGGTCCACTCACGTGTTTTCTGAAGAGCTCCACGTGGGGTCCGAGTGTTTGAGGGTCGGCGTCGTGGACAAACTGCATCACCTCATCCACAGACCAGGAGGAAGGGGCGTTCCCGGCCCCGTTCCCAGCTGCAGCCTCCCGGTCTGCAGCTGCCAGGTGCTCAGGACCTGTGGTGGAGCTCGCAGCTGAACAACAGAACACACAGACAGAGCAGCAGAGAGTCAGAATTCAATATTCACCTTTCTAGTTAACCACCATGAATACTGATCCTTTCAGACTTTACAGGGCGGCAGGTAGTCTAGTGGTTAGAGCGTTGGACTAGTAACCGAAAGGTTTCAAATCCCCGAGCTGACAAGGTGCCGTTCTGCCCCTGAACAAGGCAGTTAACCCACTGTTCCTAGGCTGTCATTGAAAATAAGAATTTGTTCTTAACTGACTTGCCTAGTTAAATAAAGAAAATGACTTTACAGGGAAGGCACAACATATCCATGGCATTGTCCACTAGGTGGCAGTGCTACACAACATATTTACTGCCACCTGACTACACTGCTGTTAAACGAATAAAAACAAAAACACCATCGCCTTTCTTGAACTAACTTGTCTTGCTAGCACTGTCTCAGCTGCTTTATTCTGGAAAATGTACTGACTGTGACTGAGATGTGTGGTTGTCTCACCTAGCTATCTTAAGATGAATGCACTAACTAAGTCGCTCTGGATACGAGCGTCTGCTAAGTTACTAAAATGTTGAATGTGATCTGCTCCAACACAGGAAGCCTAGCCCCCCCCCCCCCAAAAAAATCAACATTCAAACAAACGTAAATGGCCAACTAGAATCTAGAGGCACACACAAGGCCCGCCCAGTCAGCCAGCCAATGGGGGTTAAGCTCTTACAAGGCCTACCTTCCACTCTTCTCTGTAGCCCTCTGGACCCCATGTCGGAAGGGTTGGGGGCCAGGCGCCTGAGGGGTGGTGGTGGGGGGTGACCAGACCCAGACCCAGGGTAGTAGGGGCTGCTGGACCCCTGGCCACGGTACTCTGAGGTGGTGCGTTGTGTCAGGGGGCGAGGGGTCATGGAGGGAGAGGTGGTGGTGTCCATAGGGTCCTCAGTCAAACCGTTCTCACTGCGAGGAAGGGGCTCTGATGGAGGGTAAGAGAGGTAGGATCGTCAGCGTATAGACACACACTAATACAGTGTCACACACACATGAATTCTTAAAATGTAAAATGCCATCTAATAATGTGTCATGAGAAGCTAAGCCAATGTTTGATGATTGGTGATTAATCATGAAGTGGTAGCTTAGCCGTTAGCTGCTTGGTGATTAATCGTGAAGTGGTAGCTTAGCCGTTAGCTGCTTGGTGATTAATCATGAAGTGGTAGCTTAGCCCTTAGCTGCTTGGTGATTAATCATGAAGTGGTAGCTTAGCCCTTAGCTGCTTGGTGATTAATCATGAAGTGGTAGCTTAGCCCTTAGCTGCTTGGTGATTAATCGTGAAGTGGTAGCTTAGCCGTTAGCTGCTTGGTGATTAATCGTGAAGTGGTAGCTTAGCCGTTAGCTGCTTGGTGATTAATCATGAAGTGGTAGCTTAGCCCTTAGCTGCTTGGTGATTAATCATGAAGTGGTAGCTTAGCCCTTAGCTGCTTGGTGATTAATCATGAAGTGGTAGCTTAGCCGTTAGCTGCTTGGTGATTAATCATGAAGTGGTAGCTTAGCCGTTAGCTGCTTGGTGATTAATCATGAAGTGGTAGCTTAGTCGTTAGCTGCTTGGTGATCAATCATGAAGTGGTAGCTTAGCCATTAGCTGCTTGGTGATCGGTGATTAATCATGAAGTGGTAGCTTAGCCGTTAGCTGCTTGGTGATTAATCATGAAGTGGTATCTTAGCCGTTAGCTGCTTGGTGATCGGTGATTAATCATGAAGTGGTAGCTTAGCCGTTAGCTGCTTGGTGATCAATCAAAGTGATAGCTTAGCCGTTAGCTGCTTGGTGATCATTCATAAAGTGGTAGCTTAGCCGTTAGCTGCTTGGTGATTGGTGATGAATCATGAATTGGTAGCTTAGCCGTTAGCAGTTACTATGACTTCATTAATAACCTATACAAGCAGAAGTTTTAATTAACCAAACAGCAGTTATGCATTAAGGAAAGTGTTTCAATAATGTAGAATCAGGAGGCAATAAGAAGGAAGACGATTGGCCACAACTATCACTCTACTGAGAACACAAGGAAGTGGTTATTTGTGTTAATTCAGTAGAGTGGTCCTTCTAGTTAATCACAGTGCCCAGTCCAGTACTGGGCTGCATCTTAATAGTGTAGAGAGGCTTCCTCTCCTTCTAGTTAATCACAGTGCCCAGTCCAGCACTGGGCTGCATCTTAATAGTGTAGAGAGGCTTCCTCTCCTTCTAGTTAATCACAGTGCCCAGTCCAGCACTGGGCTGCATCTTAATAGTGTAGAGAGGCTTCCTCTCCTTCTAGTTAATCACAGTGCCCAGTCCAGCACTGGGCTGCATCTTAATAGTGGAGAGAGGCTTCCTCTCCTTCTAGTTAATCACAGTGCCCAGTCCAGCACTGGGCTGCATCTTAATAGTGGAGAGAGGCTTCCTCTCCTTCTAGTTAATCACAGTGCCCAGTCCAGTACTGGGCTGCATCTTAATAGTGGAGAGAGGCTTCCTCTCCTTCTAGTTAATCACAGTGCCCAGTCCAGTACTGGGCTGCATCTTAATAGTGGAGAGAGGCTTCCTCTCCTTCTAGTTAATCACAGTGCCCAGTCCAGTACTGGGCTGCATCTTAATAGTGTATAGAGGCTTCCTCTCCTCATTTCATCTGCACTGACATTAAAGAACTGGACAGGTGAAAGTCAGTTCCTGGGTAGCTATCCTCCATTTAGTTTTTCCTTATCCTGTATTTTGTGTTTATATATCAGTACTGAAGGAGACGAGACGACAAAGGAAGGACAGGAGGACATTTCAAACTATTGCGATGTATCCCCAGTGAGTGCACCAGGGGTAGCTCTGAGGCTGAGGGGTGTTAGTGTACCTTCCGAGGGGTGTGCCTCTGTGCTGTGCAGCCGTTTGGAGGAGGACAGGGGAGAAGGGTAAAGGTTACAGTCCCTGTCTCTGTCCATCTGGAAACGCCTGCTCCTTCCTACGGAGCCTCTGGCTATGGACAAGGCCTCTGACATCTCTTCTTTTACTGAAGACAACAGAGGAGGGACAACAGACGGCATCAGCTACTGCCAACTGAGGACCACTGAGATCTCTGTAAACCTGTGTTTTATAGAGGGGTCTGATGTTTCATGTGGGTCAGTGACCTGTTGAAGGAAATGCTATGACATTATAGATGACCAATGGAATATTAGAGAAAAATATACCGTTTCTAATGTGACTGTTGATGGTGTAGGTTGATGGGAAATACATGCTGGCTTGTGGCCTTGTGACAAAGCACACACACACACACACACACACACACACACACACACACACACACACACACACACACACACACACACACACACACACACACACACACACACACACACACACACACACACACACACACACACACACACACACACACACACACACACACACACACACCATGGTTTGCAGGCATTACCTGACGTGCTCCTGTCGTAGGCTGTGTGTCCAGTAGAGGCCATGAATGCAGGGCTGAAGGGTTGGGAGGAGAACAGGTTGTCACTCTGCAGCTGGTGACACAGAGTCTCCATGAACCTGAGCACAAAGGAGGCAGAGGAGGCCTGTGGCAGCTTGACATAGTGGATCCCCCCATCAGACCGCACTGCAGGGTGGGGGACAGAACAGATAGACACAGTCATATGATATCTAGCTGATTACAGAGGCACTGAAGGCCTGGGACAGCTTGACATAGTGGATCCCCCCATCAGACCGCACTGCAGGGTGGGGGACAGAACAGATAGACACAGTCATATGGTATCTAGCTGATTACAGAGGCACTGAAGGCCTGGGACAGCTTGACATAGTGGATCCCCCCATCAGACCGCACTGCAGGGTGGGGGACAGAACAGATAGACACAGTCATATGGTATCTAGCTGATTACAGAGGCACTGAAGGCCTGGGACAGCTTGACATAGTGGATCCCCCCATCAGACCGCACTGCAGGGTGGGGGACAGAACAGATAGACACAGTCATATGATATCTAGCTGATTACAGAGGCACTGAAGGCCTGTGACAGCTTGACATAGTGGATCCCCCATCAGACCGCACTGCAGGGTGGGGGACAGAACAGATAGACACAGTCATATGGTATCTAGCTGATTACAGAGGCACTGAAGGCCTGTGGCAGCTTGACATAGTGGATCCCCCCATCAGACCGCACTGCAGGGTGGGAGACAGAACAGATAGACACAGTCATATGGTATCTAGCTGATTACAGAGGCACTGAAGGCCTGGGACAGCTTGACATAGTGGATCCCCCCATCAGACCGCACTGCAGGGTGGGAGACAGAACAGATAGACACAGTCATATGGTATCTAGCTGATTACAGAGGCACTGAAGGCCTGGGACAGCTTGACATAGTGGATCCCCCTATCAGACCGCACTGCAGGGTGGGAGACAGAACAGATAGACACAGTCATATGATATCTAGCTGATTACAGAGGCACTGAAGGCCTGGGACAGAAAGAGGGCCTACAAACCTGACTTAGTTACATCAGCTCTGTCAGGAGGAATGGGCCAAAATTCACCCAACTTATTGTGGGAAGCTTATGGAAGGTTACCCGAAACGTTTGACCCAAGTTAAACAATTTAAAGGCAATGCTAGAAAATACTAATTGAGTGTTTGTAAACTTCTGACCCACTGGGAATGTGATGAAAGAAATAAAAGCTGAAATAAATCATTCTCTCTACTATTATTCTGACACTTCACATTCTTAAAATAAAGTGCTGACCCTAACTGACCTAAAAACAGGGAATTTTTACTAGGATTAAATGTCAGAAATTGTGAAAAACTAAGTGTTAAATGTGTTTGGCTAAAGTGTATGTAAACTTCCGACTTCAACTGTATGTATCTGGGCTGAGAGAGGCAGGCAGAGGCACTCAGCAGATGGAGAAATGACTGGCTGTACCAGACGTACATCACATAGCTCTTTACCTAGCTGTTTAAACACTATCTGTTAGGGACCTGACCATACCATATTATCACCATACTTATGCATGGAGATTCTCACAATTCTATATGTATTGCGATTCGATACTGTGATTTTATTGTGATTCCATGTTCCAAACATATTGCTCACCATTTAGTTGCTGTAGAGGAACAAGAGAGAGCCATGAGAACCATAATTCTATGGCGCAGTAACAGACATGATTATTTGGTTTCTATGGCGCAATAACGGACATGATTGTTTGGTTTCTATGGTACAGTAACAGACAGGATTATTTGGTTTCTATGGCGCAGTAACAGACAGGATTATTTGGTTTCTATGGCGCAGTAACAGACAGGATTATTTGGTTTCTATGGCGCAGTAGAAGACATTATTATTTGGTTTCTATGGCGCAGTAGAAGACATTATTATTTGGTTTCTATGGCGCAGTAAAATACATTATTATTTGGTTTCTATGGCGCAGTAAAATACATTATTATTTGGTTTCTATGGCGCAGTAAAGACATGGTTATTTGGTTTCTATGGCGCAGTAGAATACATTATTATTTGGTTTCTATGGCGCAGTAAAATACATTATTATTTGGTTTCTATGGCGCAGTAAAGACATGGTTGTTTGGTTTCTATGGCGCAGTAGAAGACATTATTATTTGGTTTCTATGGCGCAGTAAAATACATTATTATTTGGTTTCTATGGAGCAGTAAAATACATTATTATTTGGTTTCTATGGCGCAGTAAAGACATTATTATTTGGTTTCTATGGCGCAGTAAAGGCATGATTATTTGGTTTCTATGGCGCAGTAAAGACATGATTACTTTGTTTCTATGGCGCAGTAAAGACATTATTATTTGGTTTCTATGGCGCAGTAAAGACATGATTATTTGGTTTCTATGGCGCAGTAAAGACATGATTATTTGGTTTCTATGGCGCAGTAAAGACATGATTATTTGGTTTCTATGGCGCAGTAAAGACATGATTATTTGGTTTCTATGGCGCAGTAAAGACATTATTATTTGGTTTCTATGGTGCAGTAAAGACATTATTATTTGGTTTCTATGGTGCAGTAAAGACATTATTATTTTGTTTCTATGGCACAGTAACAGACATTATTATTTGGTTTCTATGGTGCAGTAACAACATTATTATTTGGTTTCTATGGTGCAGTAAAGACATTATTATTTTGTTTCTATGGCGCAGTAAAGACATTATTATTTGGTTTCTATGGCGCAGTAAAGACATTATTATTTGGTTTCTATGGTGCAGTAACAGATGGCCCAGCATCAGATGACCCCCCACACACACACAGACTGGGACCCCCCAGGGAGCCCCTCCCAAACCAGGTTACGGACGCATGTCACTTCTCATTACCCCCAGACACGTGACATCAGCTGCTGCACACACACTTTATCCCACCAGGCATTATCCAGTGCACCATGTGGGCTCTGCAGCCTAAACCAATTCCTACTGCCTGATTGAATCCCCAGCCTACCCCCATATTCCCATTTGGAATTTGCCATTATTTTAATGAGGACTGAGGAACTATTTGAATATGTAGAGTCTGTGTAGAGTAGACGGTCTAGGGTCCGGGGTGTTCTTCTGGCTTCTTCCTCATGTCATGACATCACTGTGGAGTAACAACCCTAGTGTTTCTGTCCTGTGAGGGTTGGACCATCTGGGTTCGGACCGGAGTCTCCGACACATCACAGGACTGTGTTAGCGAGCTGAACTAAAGCCTACAGGCATTAGCTTGAGGAAGCTAACAAGTCTTCAGCTCACAGGCAAGCTTAGTTACTCATCACGTCAGCACAGCAGTTCACCGACCCTCCTTCATTACACAACCATAGAACACCTCATGATGTCATGAGAACAATACAATACTACACTAGCTATAACCACAGACCATATATCAGGACAGGCCCCAGCTAAAATGGCTGACCAACTGTTCCATTCTGATGTATAGGGACTACATGACATCAGCCTATCTAGGGTTATATATCTATGGCTATAATACCTCTGATGATCTCTCCTCCTGTCTAGGGTTATATATCAATGGGCTAACATACCTCTGATGATCTCTCCTCCTGTCTAGGGTTCTATATCTATGGGCTAACATACCTCTGATGATCTCTCCTCCTGTCTAGGGTTCTATATCTATGGGCTAACATACCTCTGATGATCTCTCCTCCTGTCTAGGGTTCTATATCTATGGGCTAATATACCTCTGATGATCTCTCCTCCTGTCTAGGGTTCTATATCTATGGGCTAACATACCTCTGATGATCTCTCCTCCTATCTAGGGTTCTATATCTATGGGCTAACATACCTCTGATGATCTCTCCTCCTATCTAGGGTTATACATCTATGGCTATAATACCTCTGATGATCTCTCCTCCTGTCTAGGGTTCTATATCTATGGGCTAACATACCTCTGATGATCTCTCCTCCTATCTAGGGTTATATATCTATGGGCTAACATACATCTGATGATCTCTCCTCCTGTCTAGGGTTATATATCTATGGGCTAACATACCTCTGATGATCTCTCCTCCTGTCTAGGGTTATACATCTATGGGCTCATACCTCTGGATCTCTCCTCCTGCTAGGGTTATATCTATGGGCTATAATACCTCTGATGATCTCTCCTCCTGTCTAGGGTTATATATCTATGGGCTAACATACCTCTGATGATCTCTCCTCCTGTCTAGGTTATATATCTATGGGCTAAATACCTCTGATGATCTCTCCTCCTGTCTAGGGTTATACATCTATGGCTATAATACCTCTGATGATCTCTCCTCCTGTCTAGGGTTCTATATCTATGGGCTAACATAACATTCCTGTCTAGGGTTCTATATCTATGTAACATACCTCTGATCTCTCCTCCTGTCTAGGGTTCTATATCTATGGCTAACATACCTCTGATGATCTCTCCTCCTGTCTAGGGTTCTATATCTATGGCTAACATACCTCTGATGATCTCTCCTCCTGTCTAGGGTTCTATATCTATGGCTATAATACCTCTGATGATCTCTCCTCCTATCTAGGGTTATACATCTATGGGCTAACATACCTCTGATGATCTCTCCTCCTGTCTAGGGTTCTATATCTATGGCTATAATACCTCTGATGATCTCTCCTCCTATCTAGGGTTCTATATCTATGGGCTAACATACCTCTGATGATCTCTCCTCCTGTCTAGGGTTCTATATCTATGGGCTAACATACCTCTGATGATCTCTCCTCCTATCTATGGTTATACATCTATGGCTATAATACCTCTGATGATCTCTCCTCCTGTCTAGGGTTCTATATCTATGGGCTAACATACCTCTGATGATCTCTCCTCCTGTCTAGGGTTATACATCTATGGGCTAACATACCTCTGATGATCTCTCCTCCTGTCTAGGGTTCTATATCTATGGGCTAACATACCTCTGATGATCTCTCCTCCTATCTAGGGTTATACATCTATGGCTATAATACCTCTGATGATCTCTCCTCCTGTCTAGGGTTATACATCTATGGGCTAACATACCTCTGATGATCTCTCCTCCTGTCTAGGGTTCTATATCTATGGGCTAACATACCTCTGATGATCTCTCCTCCTATCTAGGGTTATACATCTATGGGCTAACATACCTCTGATGATCTCTCCTCCTGTCTAGGGTTATACATCTATGGGCTAACATACCTCTGATGATCTCTCCTCCTATCTAGGGTTATACATCTATGGGCTAACATACCTCTGATGATCTCTCCTCCTGTCTAGGGTTCTATATCTATGGGCTAACATACCTCTGATGATCTCTCCTCCTGTCTAGGGTTATATATCTATGGGCTAACATACCTCTGATGATCTCTCCTCCTGTCTAGGGTTATACATCTATGGGCTAACATACCTCTGATGATCTCTCCTCCTGTCTAGGGTTATACATCTATGGCTATAATACCTCTGATGATCTCTCCTCCTGTCTAGGGTTCTATATCTATGGGCTAACATACCTCTGATGATCTCTCCTCCTGTCTAGGGTTCTATATCTATGGGCTAACATACCTCTGATGATCTCTCCTCCTGTCTAGGGTTATACATCTATGGGCTAACATACCTCTGATGATCTCTCCTCCTGTCTAGGGTTATACATCTATGGGCTAACATACCTCTGATGATCTCTCCTCCTGTCTAGGGTTATACATCTATGGCTATAATACCTCTGATGATCTCTCCTCCTGTCTAGGGTTATACATCTATGGCTATAATACCTCTGATGATCTCTCCTCCTGTCTAGGGTTCTATATCTATGGGCTAACATACCTCTGATGATCTCTCCTCCTGTCTAGGGTTATACATCTATGGCTATAATACCTCTGATGATCTCTCCTCCTGTCTAGGGTTATACATCTATGGGCTAACATACCTCTGATGATCTCTCCTCCTGTCTAGGGTTATACATCTATGGGCTAACATACCTCTGATGATCTCTCCTCCTGTCTAGGGTTATATATCTATGGGCTAACATACCTCTGATGATCTCTCCTCCTGTCTAGGGTTATACATCTATGGCTATAATACCTCTGATGATCTCTCCTCCTGTCTAGGGTTATACATCTATGGCTATAATACCTCTGATGATCTCTCCTCCTGTCTAGGGTTCTATATCTATGGGCTAACATACCTCTGATGATCTCTCCTCCTGTCTAGGGTTATACATCTATGGCTATAATACCTCTGATGATCTCTCCTCCTGTCTAGGGTTATACATCTATGGCTATAATACCTCTGATGATCTCTCCTCCTGTCTAGGGTTCTATATCTATGGGCTAACATACCTCTGATGATCTCTCCTCCTGTCTAGGGTTATACATCTATGGGCTAACATACCTCTGATGATCTCTCCTCCTGTCTAGGGTTATACATCTATGGCTATAATACCTCTGATGATCTCTCCTCCTGTCTAGGGTTATACATCTATGGGCTAACATACCTCTGATGATCTCTCCTCCTGTCTAGGGTTCTATATCTATGGGCTAACATACCTCTGATGATCTCTCCTCCTGTCTAGGGTTATACATCTATGGGCTAACATACCTCTGATGATCTCTCCTCCTGTCTAGGGTTATACATCTATGGGCTAACATACCTCTGATGATCTCTCCTCCTGTCTAGGGTTCTATATCTATGGGCTAACATACCTCTGATGATCTCTCCTCCTGTCTAGGGTTCTATATCTATGGGCTAACATACCTCTGATGATCTCTCCTCCTGTCTAGGGTTCTATATCTATGGGCTAACATACCTCTGATGATCTCTCCTCCTGTCTAGGGTTATACATCTATGGGCTAACATACCTCTGATCTCTCTCCTGTCCTGTCTGGCTATAATACCTCTGATGATCTCTCCTCCATCTAGGTTATACATCTATGGCTATAATACCTCTGATGATCTCTCCTCCTATCTAGGGTTATACATCTATGGCTATAATACCTCTGATGATCTCTCCTCCTGTCTAGGGTTCTATATCTATGGGCTAACATACCTCTGATGATCTCTCCTCCTGTCTAGGGTTCTATATCTATGGGCTAACATACCTCTGATGATCTCTCCTCCTGTCTAGGGTTATACATCTATGGCTAACATACCTCTGATGATCTCTCCTCCTGTCTAGGGTTCTATATCTATGGCTATAATACCTCTGATGATCTCTCCTCCTGTCTAGGGTTATACATCTATGGCTATAATACCTCTGATGATCTCTCCTCCTGTCTAGGGTTCTATATCTATGGCTATAATACATCTGATGATCTCTCCTCCTGTCTAGGGTTATACATCTATGGCTATAATACCTCTGATGATCTCTCCTCCTGTCTAGGGTTATACATCTATGGGCTATAATACCTCTGATGATCTCTCCTCCTGTCTAGGGTTATACATCTATGGCTATAATACCTCTGATGATCTCTCCTCCTGTCTAGGGTTATACATCTATGGGCTAACATACCTCTGATGATCTCTCCTCCTGTCTAGGGTTATACATCTATGGGCTATAATACCTCTGATGATCTCTCCTCCTGTCTAGGGTTATACATCTATGGCTATAATACCTCTGATGATCTCTCCTCCTATCTAGGGTTATACATCTATGGGCTAACATACCTCTGATGATCTCTCCTCCTGTCTAGGGTTATACATCTATGGCTATAATACCTCTGGTGATCTCTCCTCCTGTCTAGGGTTCTATATCTATGGGCTAACATACCTCTGATGATCTCTCCTCCTGTCTAGGGTTCTATATCTATGGGCTAACATACATCTGATGATCTCTCCTCCTATCTAGGGTTATACATCTATGGGCTAACATACCTCTGATGATCTCTCCTCCTGTCTAGGGTTCTATATCTATGGGCTAACATACCTCTGATGATCTCTCCTCCGTCGGACTGGGACTGTAGGAAGCTGAAGAGGAAGGTTGGTTGGTAGGCACAGTCCACACATGCCTGAACAGCCTGCTGTAGGACAGTGTTGACCGGACCCGGTCCAAAGTGGTCCGGCAACTGCTGCAACTGCTTCCTGTCCAGGTGTGGACCGCAGGCTCCGTGCTTGTTCACGTACACACACACTGGGGGAGAGAGAGAGAGAGAGAGAGAGATGAAGGTCAGGGGTCAGGAAGCACTAGAACATGTCTAAAGCTTCATTCTAGATGGACCAGTTAAATCACTCAGAACAATGACCCGCTGGACTGCTCTAGATGGACCAGTTAAATCACTCAGAACAGGGGACCAGCTGGACTGCTCTAGATGTACCAGTTAAATCACTCAGAACAATGACCAGCTGGACTGCTCTAGATGGACCAGTTAAATCACTCAGAACAAGGGACCAGCTGGACTGCTCTAGATGGACCAGTTAAATCACTCAGAACAATGGACCAGCTGGACTGCTCTAGATGGACCAGTTAAATCACTCAGAACAATGACCAGCTGGACTGCTCTAGATGGACCAGTTAAATCACTCAGAACAATGACCAGCTGGACTGCTCTAGATGGACCGGTTAAATCACTCAGAACAAGAGACCAGCTTGACTGCTCTAGATGGACCAGTTAAAACACTCAGAACAAGAGACCAGCTGGACTGCTCTAGATGTACCAGTTAAAACACTCAGAACAAGAGACCAGCTGGACTGCTCTAGATGTACCAGTTAAATCACTCAGAACGAGGGACCAGCTGGACTGCTCTAGATGGACCAGTTAAATCACTCAGAACAAGGGACCAGCTGGACTGCTCTAGATGGACCAGTTAAAACACTCAGAACAAGAGACCAGCTGGACTGCTCTAGATGGACCAGTTAAATCACTCAGAACAATGACCAGCTGGACTGCTCTAGATAGACCAGTTAAATCACTCAGAACAATGACCAGCTGGACTGCTCTAGATAGACCAGTTAAATCACTCAGAACAAGAGACCAGCTGGACTGCTCTAGATGGACCAGTTAAATCACTCAGAACATGGACCAGCTGGACTGCTCTAGATAGACCAGTTAAATCACTCAGAACAATGACCAGCTGGACTGCTCTAGATGGACCAGTTAAATCACTCAGAACAATGACCAGCTGGACTGCTCTAGATGGACCAGTTAAATCACTCAGAACAATGGACCAGCTGGACTGCTCTAGATGGACCAGTTAAATCACTCAGAACAATGACCAGCTGGACTGCTCTAGATGGACCAGTTAAATCACTCAGAACAAGAGACCAGCTGGACTGCTCTAGATGGACCAGTTAAATGACTCAGAACAATGACCAGCTGGACTGCTCTAGATAGACCAGTTAAATGACTCAGAACAATGACCAGCTGGACTGCTCTAGATAGACCAGTTAAATCACTCAGAACAAGAGACCAGCTGGACTGCTCTAGATGGACCAGTTAAATGACTCAGAACAATGACCAGCTGGACTGCTCTAGGTGGACCAGTTAAATAGACCAGTTAAATGACTCAGAACAATGACCAGCTGGACTGCTCTAGATAGACCAGCTGGACTGGACTGCTCTAGATGGACCAGTTAAATGACTCAGAACAATGACCAGCTGGACTGCTCTAGGTGGACCAGTTAAATGACTCAGAACAATGACCAGCTGGACTGCTCTAGATGGACCAGTTAAATGACTCAGAACAATGACCAGCTGGACTGCTCTAGATGGACCAGTTAAATGACTCAGAACAATGACCAGCTGGACTGCTCTAGATAGACCAGTTAAATGACTCAGAACAATGACCAGCTGGACTGCTCTAGATAGACCAGTTAAATCACTCAGAACAGGGGACCAGTTGAACTGCTCTAGCGTGTGAATATATACTGAGTGTACCAAACATTAGGAACACCTTCCTAACATGGAGTTGCACCTCCTTTTCCCCTCAGAACAGCCTCAATTCGTCCGGGCATGGACTTTACAAGGTGTAGAAAGTGTTCCACAGAGATGCTGGACTATATTGACTCTAATGCTTCCCACAGTTGTGTCAAGTTGGCTGGATGTCCTTTGGGTGGTGGACCATTCTTGATACACACAGGAAACTGTTGAGTGTGAAAACCCCAGCAGCGTTGCAGTTCTTGACCCAAACCGGTGTGCCTGGCACCTACTACCATACCCCATTCAAAGGCACTTAAATCCTTTGTCTTGCCCAATCACCCTATGAATGACACACATACACAACCATGTCTCAATTGTCTCAAGACTTAAAAATCCTTGTTTAACCCCGTCTGTCTCCTCCTCTTCATCTACACTGATTGAAGTGGATTTAACAAGTGACATCAATAAGGGATCATAACTTCAACCTAGATTCACCTGATCAGTCTATGTCGAGGAAAGATCAAGTGTTCCTAATGTGTATATCTGTTAATACAGCGATCTGTTAAACTGCATCAATGTTATCATTTATCTGACAGGACTGAGTGTTACCTGTGGAGACCACTCCAGGGCTGTTGTCCTTCGGTCCATGAACGTTGATCAGTCTGGTCTCAGAGGCTGTAGTATATACAGAGCCTGTCCCCGAGGAGGGCAGCACACGTGGCTTCCTCTGAACAAACACAACCTTTTTTATTTAACCAGGCAAGTGAGTTAAGAGCAAATTCTTATTTTCAATGACGGCCTGGGAACAGTGGGTTAACTGCCTGTTCAGGGGCAGAACGACAGATTTGTACCTTGTCAGCTCGGGCGGTTTGAACTTGCAACCTTCCGGTTACTAGTCCAACGCTCTAACCACTAGGCTACCCTGCCATTCACGGACAACTCTTCGATCCCTATCATATACCGACACCACACAGCGCCCCTACTGTAGTAAACCACTGTGATGTCGTCATACAACATTGTGTAAAGTGATTGGACTGGAGGTCAAATTCCTCCGGGAGTGTTAACTGGAGCCAATCACTACAACCAGTCACACATTTCATTAAACAGACAGACAACAAAACTGCTGTTCCAATAAGCATACTTTTTCAGTCCAGTACTAAACTCAATCTGGATCCAGGAAACGGGTTCATTGACCATAGGCCCTTACCTTGCTCCCAGGCTTGGGCCCCCTCTTCTTATGGGGTCTGGGTGCTAGCTGGGAGCCGGAGACCTGTGGCGTACCATTCAGAGCAGCCTCCGCAGCTGCCTCCGCCGCTGCCTTGAGCAGGGCGATGGTCTGCAGTTTGGGGCGCCGGCCCCGGACACCCTTCCGCACGGGCAGAGGGGGCAGCGGATGGGGCAGGCGATAGGAGGAGGGGGACTGCATGGAGCGTCTGGAGGGGGCGGGGGGAGAGGAGGAGGCTGGGAGGAAGAGGGCCTTGGGGAGGGTGACTGAAACGAGAGGAAAGGCAAAAGGTGGAATTAGAAAATCATGATGGGATGTTATTTGCCACTGCAACATCACCAGGAATCCAGTCAACTGAAAACATAGCGTTCAGTAGTCCACAACAACTGAAAACATGGAGTTCAGTCATCCACAACAACTGAAAACATAGCGTTCAGTAGTCCACAACAACTGAAAACATGGAGTTCAGTCATCCACAACAACTGAAAACATGGAGTTCAGTCATCCACAACAACTGAAAACATAGCGTTCAGTCATCCACAACAACTGAAAACATAGCATTCAGTCATCCACAACAACTGAAAACATAGCGTTCAGTCATCCACAACAACTGAAAACATTCAGTCAGTCATCCACAACAACTGAAAACATAGCGTTCAGTCATCCACAACAACTGAAAACATAGCGTTCAGTCATCCACAACAACTGAAAACATACAGTTCAGTCATCCACAACAACTGAAAACATAGAGTTCAGTCATCCACAACAACTGAAAACATAGCATTCAGTCATCCACAACAACTGAAAACACAGCATTCAGTCATCCACAACAACTGAAAACATAGCTTATAATGACCATAGCTGTTTGTTTCTTACCCAAGGTTCATTTAATAATGTTGCTTTTAAATTCAGCTATTGTTGAATGAATCCATGGTATTAAGGCTTATGAAAAGGGGAGCTACTGTTCTGGGAGGCAAAACAGGAGGACTTCCTGGACAAACACACACACACACACACAAATCAATCACTGTCTGTTCCGATACGCATTAAGAATTCCACTGAGCTGAAGCGAGTCTACACTCTGCAGCACCAGTAGATCAAACACCGTCTGACACACATGAATAACAACTTTGATCTTCCCGCTTTGATTCAAAAGCCACAGCTCAAAGTCAGACTTCATACATAACACTACTTCCAATCCAATTCCACACACAAACAATCTACCTCCCCCAGCTCCAGCCAGGCAGCCAAAGGTTCTTTAAAATATCCAAAGCGTCACATTTCCACTCCTCGCGTTGGTTGGCTACATTTCAAGTGTTCGCTGTTCGCCCATTTTCCCCTCAAAACATTGAGTCAGTGAAAGGAATGGTTGGAATCTTTAAGAGGAGGAAAAGGAAGCAGTAGAGGCAGGGATCTTTAAGATGAGGAAAAGGAAGCAGTAGAGGCAGGGATCTTTAAGAGGAGGAAAGGAAGCAGTAGAGGCAGGGATCTTTAAGAGGAGGAAAGGAAGCAGTAGAGGCAGGGATCTGTAAGATGAGGAACAGGAAGCAGTAGAGGCAGGAATCTTTAAGAGGAGGAAAGGGAAGCAGTAGAGGCAGGGATCTTTAAGAGGAGGAAAAGGAAGCAGTAGAGGCAGGGATCTTTAAGAGGAGGAAAGGGAAGCAGTAGAGGCAGGAATCTTTAAGATGAGGAAAAGGAAGCAGTAGAGGCAGGGATCTTTAAGAGGAGGAAAAGGAAGCAGTAGAGGCAGGAATCTTTAAGATGAGGAACAGGAAGCAGTAGAGGCAGGAATCTTTAAGAGGAGGAAAGGGAAGCAGAAGAGGCAGGGATCTTTAAGAGGAGGAAAAGGAAGCAGTAGAGGCAGGGATCTTTAAGAGGAGGAAAGGGAAGCAGTAGAGGCAGGGATCTTTAAGAGGAGGAAAAGGAAGCAGTAGAGGCAGGGATCTTTAAGAGGAGGAAAGGGAAGCAGTAGAGGCAGGAATCTTTAAGAGGAGGAAAAGGAAGCAGTAGAGGCAGGGATCTTTAAGAGGAGGAAAAGGAAGCAGTAGAGGCAGGAATCTTTAAGATGAGGAAAAGGAAGCAGTAGAGGCAGGGATCTTTAAGAGGAGGAAAAGGAAGCAGTAGAGGCAGGGATCTTTAAGAGGAGGAAAAGGAAGCAGTAGAGGCAGGGATCTTTAAGAGGAAAAGGTGAGACATACCAGAGTATTCCATCACATTGGGGACAAGGGATACGTTTCCAGTGTGTTGTGTTCTCTGGGTCTAACAAGTCTTTTGTCTGGGGCCCTCCCCCTTTTCATTATAGAGGTCAGGGGTCAGGCTCCCCTGAGACCAGCCAGGTAATCCCCTTCTGCAGACAGCCTGCCTTCATCTCACCTAGATCACAACACTAGGCTACTGTTACATGTTCAATTACTAAACTCAAACCTACCATTACTACTATGAGGTAGTAATTAGTAGTTTGTTATAACACTGCGATGCCAATCAATAGTTTAAAAGAAATTTGAACAAAATGAAAACCTAGTCTAATATACAGACAATGGGTTTTCTAGAGGTGAGGTTTGCTAAGGGTTGAAACCTTTCTATTTAAGCAGCTTGGTATACAGGGCACTTATTATATAGACAGGACTAAACACATCCCTAAACCAGCTATAATGACAAACACTTATTATATAGACAGGGCATTGTAGCTGAACACATCCCTAAACCAGCTATAATGACAAACACTTACAGTGCCAGGCTCCCAAACCAGCTATAATGACATAAAAGTATGAAGGACTAAACCCCTTGAACTTTGCGACCTTTTGATATTTCAGGCTAAACAAACATAAACCAGATATGACAAAAACTGTATTTTTAAACACATCCCTAAAAGAATCAACAACAAGTGGGACACAATATTATGAAGTGGAACGACATTTATTTGATATTTCAAACTTTTTTAACAAATCAAAAACTGAAAAATATAGGGACTAAACACATCCCTAAACCAGCTATAATGACAAACAGTTTTATATCTTTATGTTTGAAGCCTGAAATGTGGCACTAAACACATCCCTAAACCAGCTATAATTCAAGGGGCTAAACACATCCCTAAACCAGCTATAATGACAAACACTTATTATATAGACAGGACTAAACACATCCCTAAACCAGCTATAATGACAAACACTCATTATATAGACAGGACTAAACACATCCCTAAACCAGCTATAATGACAAACACTTATTATATAGACAGGACTAAACACATCCCTAAACCAGCTATAATGACAAACACTTATTATATAGACAGGACTAAACACATCCCTAAACCAGCTATAATGACAAACACTTATTATATAGACAGGACTAAACACATCCCTAAACCAGCTATAATGACAAACACTTATTATATAGACAGGACTAAACACATCCCTAAACCAGCTATAATGACAAACACTTATTATATAGACAGGACTAAACACATCCCTAAACCAGCTATAATGACAAACACTTATTATATAGACAGGCTATAATGACAAACACTAAACACATCCCTAAACCAGCTATAATGACAAACACTTATTATATAGACAGGACTAAACACATCCCTAAACCAGCTATAATGACAAACACTTATTATATAGACAGGACTAAACACATCCCTAAACCAGCTATAATGACAAACACTTATTATATAGACAGGACTGAACACATCCCTAAACCAGCTATAATGACAAACACTCATTATATAGACAGGACTAAACACATCCCTAAACCAGCTATAATGACAAACACTTATTATATAGACAGGACTAAACACATCCCTAAACCAGCTATAATGACAAACACTAGCAGGATAACCTTATTTTCTATTAGGTATTGAGATATATATAGATTATTTGTTTCACTCTTTATGGAATGCGCAATGCAGAGAACACTGGAAGAATAATTATCATTTAATTATCATAGTGAATTATTGTAATCTTTGTTTGTGTGTCAATTATTCCCATAAGGGAAGGGTTACATTCATTCATTCATTCAGCAGCAGGTAAAACTACCATATTCAAATATCCTTCTCTCATTACTGCTCTATTTAATCTCAGCTGTCATTTATAACTAATTCTTATCAAGACCAGCAGACTACTGACTTAGACTTTTAAATTCTACTGGAGCTCAATGCCTTCTCTCCTTCTGGTCCCTCTCTCTCTCTCTCTCATCTGTCCCAGCAACACAATGGGAGTGGAAGGTCGAGGAGGAGATCTGCCATTCAAAGCATCAAGTCAACCCATCCATCAATGGAGGTGGAAAAAATGGCACGTCCAGAGAAAGACATTGAACGGCATTGTGGGTAATCACACAAAAGCAGCCAGTGGCCCCGGCCGCACAAGTCAGTCCACGATTCAGTCAGTCCACGATTCGGTCAGTCCACGATTCGGTCAGTCCACGATTCAGTCAGTCCACGATTCGGTCAGTCCACGATTCAGTCAGTCCACGATTCGGTCAGTCCACGATTCGGTCAGTCCACGATTCAGTCAGTCCACGATTCAGTCAGTCCACGATTCAGTCAGTCCACGATTCAGTCAGTCCACGATTCAGTCAGTCCACGATTCAGTCAGTCCACGATTCAGTCAGTCCACGATTCGGTGAGTCCACGATTCAGTCAGTCCACGATTCAGTCAGTCCACGATTCAGTCAGTCCACGATTCAGTCAGTCCACGATTCAGTCAGTCCACGATTCAGTCAATCCACAAGTTTTATTATTAGTAGCAGTGTGTGTCAAGTATGCCATGATAAACATCTCCTATTTCAACAGAACTCTAGACTGGTTGTCTAGTAGAGAGCAGACCTCTACAGCGTTCTCTAAAGGCCAGCAACATGCCTCTATGGCTGGCTCTACTGCATTCTCTAAAGGCCAGCAACATGCATCTATGGCTGGCTCTACTGCGTTCTCTAAAGGCCAGCAAAATGCCTCTATGGCTGGCTCTACAACGTTCTCTAAAGGCCAGCAAAATGCCTCTATGGCTGGCTCTACAATGTTCTCTAAAGGCCAGCAAAATGCCTCTATGGCTGGCTCTACAACGTTCTCTAAAGGCCAGCAAAATGCCTCTATGGCTGGCTCTACAACGTTCTCTAAAGGCCAGCAAAATGCCTCTATGGCTGGCTCTACAACGTTCTCTAAAGGCCAGCAAAATGCCTCTATGGCTGGCTCTACAACGTTCTCTAAAGGCCAGCAAAATGCCTCTATGGCTGGCTCTACAACGTTCTCTAAAGGCCAGCAAAATGCCTCTATGGCTGGCTCTACAACGTTCTCTAAATGCCAGCAAAATGCCTCTATGGCTGGCTCTACAACGTTCTCTAAAGGCCAGCAAAATGCCTCTATGGCTGGCTCTACAACGTTCTCTAAAGGCCAGCAAAATGCCTCTATGGCTGGCTCTACAACGTTCTCTAAAGGCCAGCAAAATGCCTCTATGGCTGGCTCTACTGCATTCTCTTTTTTATTGAACCTTTATTTAACTGGGCAAGTCAGTAAAGAACCAATTCTTATTTACAATGACGGCCTACCCCGGACGATGGTGGGTCAATTGTGCGCCGCCCTATGGGACTCCCAATCACGGCCGGATGTGAATCAGCCTGGATTCGAACCAGGGACTGTAGTGTCGCCTCTTGCACTGAGATGCAGTGTTTTAGACCGCTGTGCCACTCAAGAGCCCAGGGCCAGCAAAATGCCTCTATGGCTGTCTCTACAGTATTCTCTAAGGGCCAGCAAAATGCCGCTATGGCTGGCTCTACTGCATTCTCTAAGGGCCAGCAAAATGCCGCTATGGCTGGCTCTACTGCATTCTCTAAAGGCCAGTAAAATGCCTCTATGGCTGGCTCTACAGTATTCTCTAAGGGCCAGCTAAATGCCTCTATGGCTGGCTCTACTGCATTCTCTAAGTGCCAGCAAAATGCCTCTATGGCTGGCTCTACTGCATTCTCTAAAGGCCAGCAAAATGCCTCTATGGCTGGCTCTACAGTATTCTCTAAGGGCCAGCTAAATGCCTCTATGGCTGGCTCTACAGCATTCTCTAAAGGCCAGCAAAATGCCTCTATGGCTGGCTCTACAGTATTCTCTAAGTGCCAGCAAAATGCCTCTATGGCTGGCTCTGCTGCATTCTCTAGGGCCAGCAAAATGCCTCTATGGCTGGCTCTACTGCATTCTCTAAAGGCCAGAAAAATGCATCTATGGCTGGCTCTACAGTATTCTCTAAGGGCCAGCAAAATGCCTATATGGCTGCTTAAGCAGCTTGGAAAAAGGTTTCATTGAGAGATGACGGAAAGTGGGGGAAGAATAGACGAGTGTTTTGTTTCACAAGGAGGGAAAGATCACTCACTAGGGGCGGGGCGGGGCAGGGCAGGGCTACCCCACACACACACACACACACACACAGACAGGGACACACACACACAGACACACTACAATACTCCACCTCTCCACAGCAGCTTAGCGAGCAATAGACAAGAAACTATTTTACTTCCAAGTCAAGAAAAGTTTAATTTCCATTCCATTAAACTGTCCCCTAGTTGTTCTAACATAGAGCCTTCCATTCAGTTGATATTAAACTGTCCCCCTAGTTGTTCTAACATAGAGCCTTCCATTCAGTTAATATTAAACTGTCCCCTAGTTGTTCTAACATAGAGCCTTCCATTCAGTTAATATTAAACTGTCCCCTAGTTGTTCTAACATAGAGCCTTCCATTCAGTTAATATTAAACTGTCCCCCTAGTTGTTCTAACATAGAGCCTTCCATTCAGTTGATATTAAACTGTCCCCTAGTTGTTCTAACATAGAGCCTTCCATTCAGTTGATATTAAACTGTCCCCTAGTTGTTCTAACATAGAGCCTTCCATTCAGTTGATATTAAACTGTCCCCTAGTTGTTCTAACATAGAGCCTTCCATTCAGTTGATATTAAACTGTCCCCTAGTTGTTCTAACATAGAGCCTTCCATTCAGTTGATATTAAACTGTCCCCTAGTTGTTCTAACATAGAGCCTTCCATTCAGTTGATATTAAATTGTCCCCTAGTTGTTCTAACATAGAGCCTTCCATTCAGTTAATATTAAACTGTCCCCTAGTTGTTCTAACATAGAGCCTTCCATTCAGTTGATATTAAACTGTCCCCCTAGTTGTTCTAACATAGAACCTTCCATTCAGTTGATATTAAACTGTCCCCCTAGTTGTTCTAACATAGAGCCTTCCATTCAGTTGATATTAAACTGTCCCCTAGTTGTTCTAACAGAGCCTTCCATTCAGTTGATATTAAACTGTCCCCCTAGTTGTTCTAACATAGAGCCTTCCATTCAGTTGATATTAAACTGTCCCCCTAGTTGTTCTAACATAGAGCCTTCCATTCAGTTGATATTAAACTGTCCCCTAGTTGTTCTAACATAGAGCCTTCCATTCAGTTGATATTAAACTGTCCCCTAGTTGTTCTAACATAGAGCCTTCCATTCAGTTAATATTAAACTGTCCCCTAGTTGTTCTAACATAGAGCCTTCCATTCAGTTGATATTAAACTGTCCCCCTAGTTGTTCTAACATAGAGCCTTCCATTCAGTTGATATTAAACTGTCCCCTAGTTGTTCTAACATAGAGCCTTCCATTCAGTTGATATTAAACTGTCCCCTAGTTGTTCTAACATAGAGCCTTCCATTCAGTTAATATTAAACTGTCCCCTAGTTGTTCTAACATAGAGCCTTCCATTCAGTTGATATTAAACTGTCCCCTAGTTGTTCTAACATAGAGCCTTCCATTCAGTTGATATTAAACTGTCCCCTAGTTGTTCTAACATAGAGCCTTCCATTCAGTTGATATTAAACTGTCCCCTAGTTGTTCTAACATAGAGCCTTCCATTCAGTTAATATTAAACTGTCCCCTAGTTGTTCTAACATAGAGCCTTCCATTCAGTTGATATTAAACTGTCCCCCTAGTTGTTCTAACATAGAGCCTTCCATTCAGTTGATATTAAACTGTCCCCTAGTTGTTCTAACATAGAGCCTTCCATTCAGTTAATATTAAACTGTCCCCTAGTTGTTCTAACATAGAACCTTCCATTCAGTTGCTATTAAACTGTCCCCTAGTTGTTCTAACATAGAGCCTTCCATTCAGTTGATATTAAACTGTCCCCTAGTTGTTCTAACATAGAGCCTTCCATTCAGTTGATATTAAACTGTCCCCTAGTTGTTCTAACATAGAGCCTTCCATTCAGTTGATATTAAACTGTCCCCTAGTTGTTCTAACATAGAGCCTTCCATTCAGTTGATATTAAACTGTCCCCTAGTTGTTCTAACATAGAGCCTTCCATTCAGTTGATATTAAACTGTCCCCTAGTTGTTCTAACATAGAGCCTTCCATTCAGTTGATATTAAACTGTCCCCTAGTTGTTCTAACATAGAGCCTTCCATTCAGTTGATATTAAACTGTCCCCCTAGTTGTTCTAACATAGAGCCTTCCATTCAGTTAATATTAAACTGTCCCCTAGTTGTTCTAACATAGAGCCTTCCATTCAGTTAATATTAAACTGTCCCCTAGTTGTTCTAACATAGAGCCTTCCATTCAGTTGATATTAAACTGTCCCCTAGTTGTTCTAACATAGAGCCTTCCATTCAGTTGATATTAAACTGTCCCCCAGTTGTTCTAACAGCCTTCCATTCAGTTGATATTAAACTGTCCCCCTAGTTGTTCTAACATAGAGCCTTCCATTCAGTTGATATTAAACTGTCCCCTAGTTGTTCTAACATAGAGCCTTCCATTCAGTTGATATTAAACTGTCCCCTAGTTGTTCTAACATAGAGCCTTCCATTCAGTTGATATTAAACTGTCCCCTAGTTGTTCTAACATAGAGCCTTCCATTCAGTTGATATTAAACTGTCCCCTAGTTGTTCTAACATAGAGCCTTCCATTCAGTTGATATTAAACTGTCCCCTAGTTGTTCTAACATAGAGCCTTCCATTCAGTTGATATTAAACTGTCCCCTAGTTGTTCTAACATAGAGCCTTCCATTCAGTTGATATTAAACTGTCCCCTAGTTGTTCTAACATAGAGCCTTCCATTCAGTTGATATTAAACTGTCCCCTAGTTGTTCTAACATAGAGCCTTCCATTCAGTTGATATTAAACTGTCCCCTAGTTGTTCTAACATAGAGCCTTCCATTCAGTTGATATTAAACTGTCCCCTAGTTGTTCTAACATAGAGCCTTCCATTCAGTTGATATTAAACTGTCCCCTAGTTGTTCTAACATAGAGCCTTCCATTCAGTTAATATTAAACTGTCCCCTAGTTGTTCTAACATAGAGCCTTCCATTCAGTTAATATTAAACTGTCCCCTAGTTGTTCTAACATAGAGCCTTCCATTCAGTTGATATTAAACTGTCCCCTAGTTGTTCTAACATAGAGCCTTCCATTCAGTTGATATTAAACTGTCCCCTAGTTGTTCTAACATAGAGCCTTCCATTCAGTTGATATTAAACTGTCCCCTAGTTGTTCTAACATAGAGCCTTCCATTCAGTTAATATTAAACTGTCCCCTAGTTGTTCTAACATAGAGCCTTCCATTCAGTTGATATTAAACTGTCCCCTAGTTGTTCTAACATAGAGCCTTCCATTCAGTTGATATTAAACTGTCCCCTAGTTGTTCTAACATAGAGCCTTCCATTCAGTTGATATTAAACTGTCCCCCTAGTTGTTCTAACATAGAGCCTTCCATTCAGTTGATATTAAACTGTCCCCTAGTTGTTCTAACATAGAGCCTTCCATTCAGTTGATATTAAACTGTCCCCTAGTTGTTCTAACATAGAGCCTTCCATTCAGTTGATATTAAACTGTCCCCTAGTTGTTCTAACATAGAGCCTTCCATTCAGTTGATATTAAACTGTCCCCTAGTTGTTCTAACATAGAGCCTTCCATTCAGTTGATATTAAACTGTCCCCTAGTTGTTCTAACATAGAGCCTTCCATTCAGTTGATATTAAACTGTCCCCTAGTTGTTCTAACATAGAGCCTTCCATTCAGTTGATATTAAACTGTCCCCTAGTTGTTCTAACATAGAGCCTTCCATTCAGTTGATATTAAACTGTCCCCTAGTTGTTCTAACATAGAGCCTTCCATTCAGTTGATATTAAACTGTCCCCTAGTTGTTCTAACATAGAGCCTTCCATTCAGTTGATATTAAACTGTCCCCTAGTTGTTCTAACATAGAGCCTTCCATTCAGTTGATATTAAACTGTCCCCTAGTTGTTCTAACATAGAGCCTTCCATTCAGTTGATATTAAACTGTCCCCTAGTTGTTCTAACATAGAGCCTTCCATTCAGTTGATATTAAACTGTCCCCTAGTTGTTCTAACATAGAGCCTTCCATTCAGTTAATATTAAACTGTCCCCTAGTTGTTCTAACATAGAGCCTTCCATTCAGTTGATATTAAACTGTCCCCTAGTTGTTCTAACATAGAGCCTTCCATTCAGTTGATATTAAACTGTCCCCTAGTTGTTCTAACATAGAGCCTTCCATTCAGTTGATATTAAACTGTCCCCTAGTTGTTCTAACATAGAGCCTTCCATTCAGTTGATATTAAACTGTCCCCCTAGTTGTTCTAACATAGAGCCTTCCATTCAGTTGATATTAAACTGTCCCCTAGTTGTTCTAACATAGAGCCTTCCATTCAGTTGATATTAAACTGTCCCCTAGTTGTTCTAACATAGAGCCTTCCATTCAGTTGATATTAAACTGTCCCCTAGTTGTTCTAACATAGAGCCTTCCATTCAGTTAATATTAAACTGTCCCCCTAGTTGTTCTAACATAGAGCCTTCCATTCAGTTGATATTAAACTGTCCCCTAGTTGTTCTAACATAGAGCCTTCCATTCAGTTAATATTAAACTGTCCCCTAGTTGTTCTAACATAGAGCCTTCCATTCAGTTAATATTAAACTGTCCCCTAGTTGTTCTAACATAGAGCCTTCCATTCAGTTGATATTAAACTGTCCCCCTAGTTGTTCTAACATAGAGCCTTCCATTCAGTTGATATTAAACTGTCCCCCTAGTTGTTCTAACATAGAACCTTCCATTCAGTTGATATTAAACTGTCCCCCTAGTTGTTCTAACATAGAGCCTTCCATTCAGTTGATATTAAACTGTCCCCTAGTTGTTCTAACATAGAGCCTTCCATTCAGTTGATATTAAACTGTCCCCCTAGTTGTTCTAACATAGAGCCTTCCATTCAGTTGATATTAAACTGTCCCCTAGTTGTTCTAACATAGAGCCTTCCATTCAGTTGATATTAAACTGTCCCCTAGTTGTTCTAACATAGAGCCTTCCATTCAGTTAATATTAAACTGTCCCCTAGTTGTTCTAACATAGAGCCTTCCATTCAGTTGATATTAAACTGTCCCCTAGTTGTTCTAACATAGAGCCTTCCATTCAGTTAATATTAAACTGTCCCCTAGTTGTTCTAACATAGAGCCTTCCATTCAGTTAATATTAAACTGTCCCCTAGTTGTTCTAACATAGAGCCTTCCATTCAGTTAATATTAAACTGTCCCCTAGTTGTTCTAACATAGAGCCTTCCATTCAGTTAATATTAAACTGTCCCCTAGTTGTTCTAACATAGAGCCTTCCATTCAGTTGATATTAAACTGTCCCCTAGTTGTTCTAACATAGAGCCTTCCATTCAGTTGATATTAAACTGTCCCCTAGTTGTTCTAACATAGAGCCTTCCATTCAGTTGATATTAAACTGTCCCCTAGTTGTTCTAACATAGAACCTTCCATTCAGTTGATATTAAACTGTCCCCCTAGTTGTTCTAACATAGAGCCTTCCATTCAGTTGATATTAAACTGTCCCCTAGTTGTTCTAACATAGAGCCTTCCATTCAGTTGATATTAAACTGTCCCCTAGTTGTTCTAACATAGAGCCTTCCATTCAGTTGATATTAAACTGTCCCCTAGTTGTTCTAACATAGAGCCTTCCATTCAGTTAATATTAAACTGTCCCCTAGTTGTTCTAACATAGAGCCTTCCATTCAGTTGATATTAAACTGTCCCCTAGTTGTTCTAACATAGAGCCTTCCATTCAGTTGATATTAAACTGTCCCCCTAGTTGTTCTAACATAGAGCCTTCCATTCAGTTGATATTAAACTGTCCCCTAGTTGTTCTAACATAGAGCCTTCCATTCAGTTGATATTAAACTGTCCCCTAGTTGTTCTAACATAGAGCCTTCCATTCAGTTGATATTAAACTGTCCCCTAGTTGTTCTAACATAGAGCCTTCCATTCAGTTAATATTAAACTGTCCCCTAGTTGTTCTAACATAGAGCCTTCCATTCAGTTGATATTAAACTGTCCCCTAGTTGTTCTAACATAGAGCCATCCATTCAGTTAATATTAAATTGTCCCCCTAGTTGTTCTAACATAGAGCCTTCCATTCAGTTAATATTAAACTGTCCCCTAGTTGTTCTAACATAGAGCCTTCCATTCAGTTAATATTAAACTGTCCCCTAGTTGTTCTAACATAGAGCCTTCCATTCAGTTAGTTGTTCTAATTAAGCCTTCCATTCAGTTGATATTAAACTGTCCCCTAGTTGTTCTAACATAGAACCTTCCATTCAGTTGATATTAAACTGTCCCCCTAGTTGTTCTAACATAGAGCCTTCCATTCAGTTGATATTAAACTGTCCCCTAGTTGTTCTAACAGAGCCTTCCATTCAGTTGATATTAAACTGTCCCCCTAGTTGTTCTAACAGAGCCTTCCATTCAGTTGATATTAAACTGTCCCCCTAGTTGTTCTAACATAGAGCCTTCCATTCAGTTAATATTAAACTGTCCCCTAGTTGTTCTAACATAGAGCCTTCCATTCAGTTGATATTAAACTGTCCCCTAGTTGTTCTAACATAGAGCCTTCCATTCAGTTGATATTAAACTGTCCCCCTAGTTGTTCTAACATAGAGCCTTCCATTCAGTTAATATTAAACTGTCCCCCTAGTTGTTCTAACATAGAGTCTTCCATTCAGTTGATATTAAACTGTCCCCTAGTTGTTCTAACATAGAGCCTTCCATTCAGTTGATATTAAACTGTCCCCTAGTTGTTCTAACATAGAGCCTTCCATTCAGTTGATATTAAACTGTCCCCTAGTTGTTCTAACATAGAGCCTTCCATTCAGTTGATATTAAACTGTCCCCTAGTTGTTCTAACATAGAGCCTTCCATTCAGTTGATATTAAACTGTCCCTAGTTGTTCTAACATAGAGCCTTCCATTCAGTTGATATTAAACTGTCCCCCTAGTTGTTCTAACATAAGCCTTCCATTCAGTTGATATTAAACTGTCCCCCTAGTTGTTCTAACATAGAGCCTTCCATTCAGTTGATATTAAACTGTCCCCTAGTTGTTCTAACATAGAGCCTTCCATTCAGTTGATATTAAACTGTCCCCCTAGTTGTTCTAACATAGAGCCTTCCATTCAGTTGATATTAAACTGTCCCCTAGTTGTTCTAACATAGAGCCTTCCATTCAGTTAATATTAAACTGTCCCCTAGTTGTTCTAACATAGAGCCTTCCATTCAGTTGATATTAAACTGTCCCCTAGTTGTTCTAACATAGAGCCTTCCATTCAGTTAATATTAAACTGTCCCCTAGTTGTTCTAACATAGAGCCTTCCATTCAGTTAATATTAAACTGTCCCCTAGTTGTTCTAACATAGAGCCTTCCATTCAGTTGATATTAAACTGTCCCCTAGTTGTTCTAACATAGAGCCTTCCATTCAGTTGATATTAAACTGTCCCCTAGTTGTTCTAACATAGAGCCTTCCATTCAGTTGATATTAAACTGTCCCCTAGTTGTTCTAACATAGAGCCTTCCATTCAGTTGATATTAAACTGTCCCCTAGTTGTTCTAACATAGAGCCTTCCATTCAGTTGATATTAAACTGTCCCCTAGTTGTTCTAACATAGAGCCTTCCATTCAGTTAATATTAAACTGTCCCCTAGTTGTTCTAACATAGAGCCTTCCATTCAGTTGATATTAAACTGTCCCCCTAGTTGTTCTAACATAGAGCCTTCCATTCAGTTGATATTAAACTGTCCCCCTAGTTGTTCTAACATAGAGCCTTCCATTCAGTTGATATTAAACTGTCCCCTAGTTGTTCTAACATAGAGCCTTCCATTCAGTTGATATTAAACTGTCCCCTAGATGTTCTAACATAGAGCCTTCCATTCAGTTGATATTAAACTGTCCCCTAGTTGTTCTAACATAGAGCCTTCCATTCAGTTAATATTAAACTGTCCCCTAGTTGTTCTAACATAGAGCCTTCCATTCAGTTGATATTAAACTGTCCCCTAGTTGTTCTAACATAGAGCCTTCCATTCAGTTAATATTAAATTGTCCCCCTAGTTGTTCTAACATAGAGCCTTCCATTCAGTTAATATTAAACTGTCCCTCTAGTTGTTCTAACATAGAGCCTTCCATTCAGTTAATATTAAACTGTCCCCTAGTTGTTCTAACATAGAGCCTTCCATTCAGTTGATATTAAACTGTCCCCCTAGTTGTTCTAACATAGAACCTTCCATTCAGTTGATATTAAACTGTCCCCCTAGTTGTTCTAACATAGAGCCTTCCATTCAGTTGATATTAAACTGTCCCCTAGTTGTTCTAACATAGAGCCTTCCATTCAGTTGATATTAAACTGTCCCCTAGTTGTTCTAACATAGAGCCTTCCATTCAGTTGATATTAAACTGTCCCCTAGTTGTTCTAACATAGAGCCTTCCATTCAGTTGATATTAAACTGTCCCCCTAGTTGTTCTAACATAGAGCCTTCCATTCAGTTGATATTAAACTGTCCCCTAGTTGTTCTAACATAGAGCCTTCCATTCAGTTAATATTAAACTGTCCCCTAGTTGTTCTAACATAGAGCCTTCCATTCAGTTGATATTAAACTGTCCCCTAGTTGTTCTAACATAGAGCCTTCCATTCAGTTGATATTAAACTGTCCCTCTAGTTGTTCTAACATAGAGCCTTCCATTCAGTTAATATTAAACTGTCCCCCTAGTTGTTCTAACATAGAGCCTTCCATTCAGTTGATATTAAACTGTCCCCTAGTTGTTCTAACATAGAGCCTTCCATTCAGTTAATATTAAACTGTCCTCTAGTTGTTCTAACATAGAGCCTTCCATTCAGTTAATATTAAACTGTCCCCCTAGTTGTTCTAACATAGAACCTTCCATTCAGTTGATATTAAACTGTCCCCTAGTTGTTCTAACATAGAGCCTTCCATTCAGTTGATATTAAACTGTCCCCTAGTTGTTCTAACATAGAGCCTTCCATTCAGTTGATATTAAACTGTCCCCTAGTTGTTCTAACATAGAGCCTTCCATTCAGTTAATATTAAACTGTCCCCCTAGTTGTTCTAACATAGAGCCTTCCATTCAGTTGATATTAAACTGTCCCCTAGTTGTTCTAACATTCAGTTAATATTAAACTGTCCCCTAGTTGTTCTAACATAGAGCCTTCCATTCAGTTAATATTAAACTGTCCCCTAGTTGTTCTAACATAGAGCCTTCCATTCAGTTGATATTAAACTGTCCCCCTAGTTGTTCTAACATAGAGCCTTCCATTCAGTTAATATTAAACTGTCCCCCTAGTTGTTCTAACATAGAGCCTTCCATTCAGTTGATATTAAACTGTCCCCCTAGTTGTTCTAACATAGAGCCTTCCATTCAGTTAATATTAAACTGTCCCTCTAGTTGTTCTAACATAGAGCCTTCCATTCAGTTAATATTAAACTGTCCCCCTAGTTGTTCTAACATAGAGCCTTCCATTCAGTTGATATTAAACTGTCCCCTAGTTGTTCTAACATAGAGCCTTCCATTCAGTTGATATTAAACTGTCCCTCTAGTTGTTCTAACATAGAGCCTTCCATTCAGTTGATATTAAACTGTCCCCCTAGTTGTTCTAACATAGAGCCTTCCATTCAGTTAATATTAAACTGTCCCCTAGTTGTTCTAACATAGAGCCTTCCATTCAGTTGATATTAAACTGTCCCCTAGTTGTTCTAACATAGAGCCTTCCATTCAGTTGATATTAAACTGTCCCCCTAGTTGTTCTAACATAGAGCCTTCCATTCAGTTGATATTAAACTGTCCCCTAGTTGTTCTAACTAACATAGAGCCTTCCATTCAGTTGATATTAAACTGTCCCCCTAGTTGTTCTAACATAGAGCCTTCCATTCAGTTAATATTAAACTGTCCCCTAGTTGTTCTAACATAGAGCCTTCCATTCAGTTGATATTAAACTGTCCCCCTAGTTGTTCTAACATAGAGCCTTCCATTCAGTTGATATTAAACTGTCCCCTAGTTGTTCTAACATAGAGCCTTCCATTCAGTTGATATTAAATTGTCCCCCTAGTTGTTCTAACATAGAACCTTCCATTCAGTTAATATTAAACTGTCCCCCTAGTTGTTCTAACATAGAACCTTCCATTCAGTTGATATTAAACTGTCCCCCTAGTTGTTCTAACATAGAGCCTTCCATTCAGTTAATATTAAACTGTCCCCCTAGTTGTTCTAACATAGAGCCTTCCATTCAGTTGATATTAAACTGTCCCCCTAGTTGTTCTAACATAGAGCCTTCCATTCAGTTGATATTAAATTGTCCCCCTAGTTGTTCTAACATAGAGCCTTCCATTCAGTTGATATTAAACTGTCCCCCTAGTTGTTCTAACATAGAGCCTTCCATTCAGTTGATATTAAACTGTCCCCTAGTTGTTCTAACATAGAGCCTTCCATTCAGTTGATATTAAACTGTCCCCCTAGTTGTTCTAACATAGTCTTCCATTCAGTTGATATTAAACTGTCCCCTAGTTGTTCTAACATAGAGCCTTCCATTCAGTTGATATTAAACTGTCCCCCTAGTTGTTCTAACATAGAGCCTTCCATTCAGTTGATATTAAACTGTCCCCTAGTTGTTCTAACATAGAGCCTTCCATTCAGTTGATATTAAACTGTCCCCTAGTTGTTCTAACATAGAGCCTTCCATTCAGTTGATATTAAACTGTCCCCCTAGTTGTTCTAACATAGAGCCTTCCATTCAGTTAATATTAAACTGTCCCCTAGTTGTTCTAACATAGAGCCTTCCATTCAGTTGATATTAAACTGTCCCCCTAGTTGTTCTAACATAGAGCCTTCCATTCAGTTAATATTAAACTGTCCCCTAGTTGTTCTAACATAGAGCCTTCCATTCAGTTAATATTAAACTGTCCCCCTAGTTGTTCTAACATAGAGCCTTCCATTCAGTTAATATTAAACTGTCCCCTAGTTGTTCTAACATAGAGCCTTCCATTCAGTTAATATTAAACTGTCCCCTAGTTGTTCTAACATAGAGCCTTCCATTGAGTTAATATTAAACTGTCCCCTAGTTGTTCTAACATAGAGCCTTCCATTCAGTTGATATTAAACTGTCCCCTCTAGTTGTTCTAACATAGAGCCTTCCATTCAGTTGATATTAAACTGTCCCCTAGTTGTTCTAACATAGAGCCTTCCATTCAGTTGATATTAAACTGTCCCCTAGTTGTTCTAACATAGAGCCTTCCATTCAGTTGATATTAAACTGTCCCCTAGTTGTTCTAACATAGAGCCTTCCATTCAGTTGATATTAAACTGTCCCCTAGTTGTTCTAACATAGAGCCTTCCATTCAGTTAATATTAAACTAGTTGTTCTAACATAGAGCCTTCCATTCAGTTGATATTAAACTGTCCCCTAGTTGTTCTAACATAGAGCCTTCCATTCAGTTGATATTAAACTGTCCCCTAGTTGTTCTAACATAGAGCCTTCCATTCAGTTGATATTAAACTGTAGAGCCTTCCATTCAGTTGATATTAAACTGTTGTTGTTCTAACATAGAGCCTTCCATTCAGTTGATATTAAACTGTCCCCTAGTTGTTCTAACATAGAGCCTTCCATTCAGTTGATATTAAACTGTCCCCTAGTTGTTCTAACATAGAGCCTTCCATTCAGTTGATATTAAACTGTCCCCTAGTTGTTCTAACATAGAGCCTTCCATTCAGTTGATATTAAACTGTCCCCTAGTTGTTCTAACATAGAGCCTTCCATTCAGTTGATATTAAACTGTCCCCTAGTTGTTCTAACATAGAGCCTTCCATTCAGTTAATATTAAACTGTCCCCTAGTTGTTCTAACATAGAGCCTTCCATTCAGTTGATATTAAACTGTCCCCTAGTTGTTCTAACATAGAGCCTTCCATTCAGTTAATATTAAACTGTCCCCCTAGTTGTTCTAACATAGAGCCTTCCATTCAGTTGATATTAAACTGTCCCTCTAGTTGTTCTAACATAGAGCCTTCCATTCAGTTGATATTAAACTGTCCCCTAGTTGTTCTAACATAGAGCCTTCCATTCAGTTAATATTAAACTGTCCCCCTAGTTGTTCTAACATAGAGCCTTCCATTCAGTTAATATTAAACTGTCCCCCTAGTTGTTCTAACATAGAGCCTTCCATTCAGTTAATATTAAACTGTCCCCCTAGTTGTTCTAACATAGAGCCTTCCATTCAGTTAATATTAAACTGTCCCCTAGTTGTTCTAACATAGAGCCTTCCATTCAGTTAATATTAAACTGTCCCCTAGTTGTTCTAACATAGAGCCTTCCATTCAGTTAATATTAAACTGTCCCCCTAGTTGTTCTAACATAGAGCCTTCCATTCAGTTGATATTAAACTGTCCCTCTAGTTGTTCTAACATAGAGCCTTCCATTCAGTTGATATTAAACTGTCCCCCTAGTTGTTCTAACATAGAGCCTTCCATTCAGTTAATATTAAACTGTCCCCTAGTTGTTCTAACATAGAGCCTTCCATTCAGTTGATATTAAACTGTCCCCCTAGTTGTTCTAACATAGAGCCTTCCATTCAGTTGATATTAAACTGTCCCCTAGTTGTTCTAACATAGAGCCTTCCATTCAGTTGATATTAAACTGTCCCCTAGTTGTTCTAACATAGAGCCTTCCATTCAGTTAATATTAAACTGTCCCCTAGTTGTTCTAACATAGAGCCTTCCATTCAGTTGATATTAAACTGTCCCCTAGTTGTTCTAACATAGAGCCTTCCATTCAGTTGATATTAAACTGTCCCCTAGTTGTTCTAACATAGAGCCTTCCATTCAGTTAATATTAAACTGTCCCCTAGTTGTTCTAACATAGAGCCTTCCATTCAGTTGATATTAAACTGTCCCCTAGTTGTTCTAACATAGAGCCTTCCATTCAGTTAATATTAAACATAGAGCCTTCCATTGTAAACTGTCCCCTAGTTGTTCTAACATAGAGCCTTCCATTCAGTTGATATTAAACTGTCCCCTAGTTGTTCTAACATAGAGCCTTCCATTCAGTTGATATTAAACTGTCCCCCTAGTTGTTCTAACATAGAGCCTTCCATTCAGTTGATATTAAACTGTCCCCCTAGTTGTTCTAACATAGAGCCTTCCATTCAGTTGATATTAAACTGTCCCCCTAGTTGTTCTAACATAGAGCCTTCCATTCAGTTGATATTAAACTGTCCCCTAGTTGTTCTAACATAGAGCCTTCCATTCAGTTGATATTAAACTGTCCCCCTAGTTGTTCTAACATAGAGCCTTCCATTCAGTTAATATTAAACTGTCCCCCTAGTTGTTCTAACATAGAGCCTTCCATTCAGTTGATATTAAACTGTCCCCTAGTTGTTCTAACATAGAGCCTTCCATTCAGTTGATATTAAACTGTCCCCTAGTTGTTCTAACATAGAGCCTTCCATTCAGTTGATATTAAACTGTCCCCTAGTTGTTCTAACATAGAGCCTTCCATTCAGTTGATATTAAACTGTCCCCCTAGTTGTTCTAACATAGAGCCTTCCATTCAGTTGATATTAAACTGTCCCCTAGTTGTTCTAACATAGAGCCTTCCATTCAGTTAATATTAAACTGTCCCCTAGTTGTTCTAACATAGAGCCTTCCATTCAGTTGATATTAAACTGTCCCCTAGTTGTTCTAACATAGAGCCTTCCATTCAGTTAATATTAAACTGTCCCCTAGTTGTTCTAACATAGAGCCTTCCATTCAGTTAATATTAAACTGTCCCCCTAGTTGTTCTAACATAGAGCCTTCCATTCAGTTAATATTAAACTGTCCCCTAGTTGTTCTAACATAGAGCCTTCCATTCAGTTGATATTAAACTGTCCCCCTAGTTGTTCTAACATAGAGCCTTCCATTCAGTTGATATTAAACTGTCCCTCTAGTTGTTCTAACATAGAGCCTTCCATTCAGTTGATATTAAACTGTCCCCCTAGTTGTTCTAACATAGAGCCTTCCATTCAGTTAATATTAAACTGTCCCCTAGTTGTTCTAACATAGAGCCTTCCATTCAGTTGATATTAAACTGTCCCCTAGTTGTTCTAACATAGAGCCTTCCATTCAGTTAATATTAAACTGTCCCCTAGTTGTTCTAACATAGAGCCTTCCATTCAGTTGATATTAAACTGTCCCCTAGTTGTTCTAACATAGAGCCTTCCATTCAGTTGATATTAAACTGTCCCCCTAGTTGTTCTAACATAGAGCCTTCCATTCAGTTAATATTAAACTGTCCCCATAGTTGTTCTAACATAGAGCCTTCCATTCAGTTGATATTAAACTGTCCCCTAGTTGTTCTAACATAGAGCCTTCCATTCAGTTAATATTAAACTGTCCCCTAGTTGTTCTAACATAGAGCCTTCCATTCAGTTAATATTAAACTGTCCCCTAGTTGTTCTAACATAGAGCCTTCCATTCAGTTGATATTAAACTGTCCCCTAGTTGTTCTAACATAGAGCCTTCCATTCAGTTGATATTAAACTGTCCCCCTAGTTGTTCTAACATAGAGCCTTCCATTCAGTTGATATTAAACTGTCCCCTAGTTGTTCTAACATAGAGCCTTCCATTCAGTTGATATTAAACTGTCCCCTAGTTGTTCTAACATAGAGCCTTCCATTCAGTTGATATTAAACTGTCCCCTAGTTGTTCTAACATAGAGCCTTCCATTCAGTTGATATTAAACTGTCCCCTAGTTGTTCTAACATAGAGCCTTCCATTCAGTTGATATTAAACTGTCCCCCTAGTTGTTCTAACATAGAGCCTTCCATTCAGTTGATATTAAACTGTCCCCCTAGTTGTTCTAACATAGAACCTTCCATTCAGTTGATATTAAACTGTCCCCCTAGTTGTTCTAACATAGAGCCTTCCATTCAGTTGATATTAAACTGTCCCCTAGTTGTTCTAACATAGAGCCTTCCATTCAGTTGATATTAAACTGTCCCCTAGATGTTCTAACATAGAGCCTTCCATTCAGTTGATATTAAACTGTCCCCTAGTTGTTCTAACATAGAGCCTTCCATTCAGTTAATATTAAACTGTCCCCTAGTTGTTCTAACATAGAGCCTTCCATTCAGTTGATATTAAACTGTCCCCTAGTTGTTCTAACATAGAGCCTTCCATTCAGTTAATATTAAACTGTCCCCCTAGTTGTTCTAACATAGAGCCTTCCATTCAGTTAATATTAAACTGTCCCCTAGTTGTTCTAACATAGAACCTTCCATTCAGTTGATATTAAACTGTCCCCCTAGTTGTTCTAACATAGTCTTCCATTCAGTTGATATTAAACTGTCCCCTAGTTGTTCTAACATAGAGCCTTCCATTCAGTTGATATTAAACTGTCCCCCTAGTTGTTCTAACATAGAGCCTTCCATTCAGTTGATATTAAACTGTCCCCTAGTTGTTCTAACATAGAGCCTTCCATTCAGTTGATATTAAACTGTCCCCTAGTTGTTCTAACATAGAGCCTTCCATTCAGTTAATATTAAACTGTCCCCTAGTTGTTCTAACATAGAGCCTTCCATTCAGTTGATATTAAACTGTCCCCCTAGTTGTTCTAACATAGAGCCTTCCATTCAGTTGATATTAAACTGTCCCCTAGTTGTTCTAACATAGAGCCTTCCATTCAGTTAATATTAAACTGTCCCCTAGTTGTTCTAACATAGAACCTTCCATTCAGTTGCTATTAAACTGTCCCCTAGTTGTTCTAACATAGAGCCTTCCATTCAGTTGATATTAAACTGTCCCTCTAGTTGTTCTAACATAGAGCCTTCCATTCAGTTAATATTAAACTGTCCCCCTAGTTGTTCTAACATAGAGCCTTCCATTCAGTTAATATTAAACTGTCCCCTAGTTGTTCTAACATAGAGCCTTCCATTCAGTTAATATTAAACTGTCCCTCTAGTTGTTCTAACATAGAGCCTTCCATTCAGTTAATATTAAACTGTCCCCCTAGTTGTTCTAACATAGAGACTTCCATTCAGTTGATATTAAACTGTCCCCTAGTTGTTCTAACATAGAGCCTTCCATTCAGTTGATATTAAACTGTCCCTCTAGTTGTTCTAACATAGAGCCTTCCATTCAGTTGATATTAAACTGTCCCCCTAGTTGTTCTAACATAGAGCCTTCCATTCAGTTAATATTAAACTGTCCCCCTAGTTGTTCTAACATAGAGCCTTCCATTCAGTTGATATTAAACTGTCCCCTAGTTGTTCTAACATAGAGCCTTCCATTCAGTTAATATTAAACTGTCCCCTAGTTGTTCTAACATAGAACCTTCCATTCAGTTGCTATTAAACTGTCCCCTAGTTGTTCTAACATAGAGCCTTCCATTCAGTTGATATTAAACTGTCCCCCTAGTTGTTCTAACATAGAGCCTTCCATTCAGTTAATATTAAACTGTCCCCCTAGTTGTTCTAACATAGAGCCTTCCATTCAGTTAATATTAAACTGTCCCCTAGTTGTTCTAACATAGAGCCTTCCATTCAGTTAATATTAAACTGTCCCTCTAGTTGTTCTAACATAGAGCCTTCCATTCAGTTAATATTAAACTGTCCCCCTAGTTGTTCTAACATAGAGCCTTCCATTCAGTTGATATTAAACTGTCCCCTAGTTGTTCTAACATAGAGCCTTCCATTCAGTTGATATTAAACTGTCCCTCTAGTTGTTCTAACATAGAGCCTTCCATTCAGTTGATATTAAACTGTCCCCCTAGTTGTTCTAACATAGAGCCTTCCATTCAGTTAATATTAAACTGTCCCCCTAGTTGTTCTAACATAGAGCCTTCCATTCAGTTGATATTAAACTGTCCCCCTAGTTGTTCTAACATAGAGCCTTCCATTCAGTTGATATTAAACTGTCCCCCTAGTTGTTCTAACATAGAGCCTTCCATTCAGTTGATATTAAACTGTCCCCTAGTTGTTCTAACATAGAGCCTTCCATTCAGTTGATATTAAACTGTCCCCTAGTTGTTCTAACATAGAGCCTTCCATTCAGTTGATATTAAACTGTCCCCCTAGTTGTTCTAACATAGAGCCTTCCATTCAGTTAATATTAAACTGTCCCCCTAGTTGTTCTAACATAGAGCCTTCCATTCAGTTAATATTAAACTGTCCCCTAGTTGTTCTAACATAGAGCCTTCCATTCAGTTAATATTAAACTGTCCCCTAGTTGTTCTAACATAGAGCCTTCCATTCAGTTAATATTAAACTGTCCCCCTAGTTGTTCTAACATAGAGCCTTCCATTCAGTTAATATTAAACTGTCCCCTAGTTGTTCTAACATAGAGCCTTCCATTCAGTTGATATTAAACTGTCCCTCTAGTTGTTCTAACATAGAGCCTTCCATTCAGTTAATATTAAACTGTCCACCTAGTTGTTCTAACATAGAGCCTTCCATTCAGTTAATATTAAACTGTCCCCTAGTTGTTCTAACATAGAGCCTTCCATTCAGTTAATATTAAACTGTCCCCTAGTTGTTCTAACATAGAGCCTTCCATTCAGTTGATATTAAACTGTCCCCTAGTTGTTCTAACATAGAGCCTTCCATTCAGTTGATATTAAACTGTCCCCTAGTTGTTCTAACATAGAGCCTTCCATTCAGTTGATATTAAACTGTCCCCCTAGTTGTTCTAACATAGAGCCTTCCATTCAGTTGATATTAAACTGTCCCCCTAGTTGTTCTAACATAGAGCCTTCCATTCAGTTGATATTAAACTGTCCCCTAGTTGTTCTAACATAGAGCCTTCCATTCAGTTAATATTAAACTGTCCCCTAGTTGTTCTAACATAGAGCCTTCCATTCAGTTAATATTAAACTGTCCCCTAGTTGTTCTAACATAGAGCCTTCCATTCAGTTAATATTAAACTGTCCCCTAGTTGTTCTAACATAGAGCCTTCCATTCAGTTGATATTAAACTGTCCCCTAGTTGTTCTAACATAGAGCCTTCCATTCAGTTGATATTAAACTGTCCCCTAGTTGTTCTAACATAGAGCCTTCCATTCAGTTAATATTAAACTGTCCCCCTAGTTGTTCTAACATAGAGCCTTCCATTCAGTTAATATTAAACTGTCCCCCTAGTTGTTCTAACATAGAGCCTTCCATTCAGTTAATATTAAACTGTCCCCCTAGTTGTTCTAACATAGAGCCTTCCATTCCATTCCATTAAACCTGTCCTGTGTTCTGCAGTAGGAGTGTAAGGAGTTAATCATGACGGGTCATTTCAGGCTGACCCAGTGACCCGGTGGCCAGGAGGTCTGGAGCCCCGGGGCGGTGAGGGGCGCTGCTACCGGGGCTGAGAAGTGTGGCTCCTGCCTGGCGGCTTGGATGACTGGTTGGGGGTTGGGTTGAGGCTTGTGTGTGTGTGTGTGTGTGTGTGTGTGTGTGTGTGTGTGTGTGTGTGTGTGTGTGTGTGTGTGTGTGTGTGTGTGTGTGTGTGTGTGTGTGTGTGGCCACGCCTCTGTAATATTTCAGTTTGAACTGGGAGCTCTGGGAGGTCTGGAGGGAATCTGGTTCTGTCGCAGATCCTTCTTGATTGAGCTCCCTTGTGCAATGTGAATATGAATCACATTCTTTGAGACCAGGGGAGGACTGGTGTTTAGAGAGGAGGTAGTATGGTAGACCAGGGGAGGACTGGGGTTAAGAGAGGGGGTAGTATGGTAGACCAGGAGAGGACTGGGGTTTAGAGAGGAAGTAGTATGGTAGACCAGGAGAGGACTGGGGTTTAGAGAGGGGGTAGTATGGTAGACCAGGGGAGGACTGGGGTTTAGAGAGGAGGTAGTATGGTAGACCAGGGGAGGACTGGGGTTTAGAGAGGAGGTAGTATGGTAGACCAGGGGAGGACTGGGGTTTAGAGAGGGGGTAGTATGGTAGACCAGGGGAGGACTGGGGTTTAGAGAGGAGGTAGTATGGTAGACCAGGGGAGGACTGGGGTTTAGAGAGGAGGTAGTATGGTAGACCAGGGGAGGACTGGGGTTTAGAGAGGAGGTAGTATGGTAGACCAGGGGAGGACTGGGGTTTAGAGAGGAGGTAGTATGGTAGACCAGGGGAGGACTGGGGTTTAGAGAGGGGGTAGTATGGTAGACCAGGGGAGGACTGGGGTTTAGAGAGGAGGTAGTATGGTAGACCAGGGGAGGACTGGGGTTTAGAGAGGAGGTAGTATGGTAGACCAGGGGAGGACTGGGGTTTAGAGAGGAGGTAGTATGGTAGACCAGGGGAGGACTGGGGTTTAGAGAGGAGGTAGTATGGTAGACCAGGGGAGGACTGGGGTTTAGAGAGGAGGTAGTATGGTAGACCAGGGGAGGACTGGGGTTTAGAGAGGAGGTAGTATGGTAGACCAGGGGAGGACTGGGGTTTAGAGAGGAGGTAGTATGGTAGACCAGGGGAGGACTGGGGTTTAGAGAGGAGGTAGTATGGTAGACCAGGGGAGGACTGGGGTTTAGAGAGGGGGTAGGGTGGTAGACCAGGGGAGGACTGGGGTTTAGAGAGGGGGTAGGGTGGTACTGATAGCCCCGGGTAGACCCATTTAAACAATCTGTTACTGTGTCAAACATCCAACAGAACAATTATTTTTATCCTGAAAAAACATTTAACCGGATGGAAAAGTAGTTCCACTTCAAAGATGTAATAATTAGAAACAAGATTTTTGCATAAAAAGATGGGTGAATATTTCCATAAACATAAGAGAGTAAAGAAAGTCTCTAAGGGATAAATAGTGTATTTAAATGTATGGACAATTATATTCTGGAATTTACATTTATGAAGCAATTTGCATGGTTCTAACACAACTACGTTGTCTTAACAGTCATAAATTGATTGAACATATGTACATTATACGACAGGCGGTAGACACACATACCAACCATGAGCAGGGACCAGTCGTCCTAAATATCAAGGACTGTTCCCTATGAGCACTCATTTCAATCATTCAAATCAAGCAGAGCAAACAAAGAGAGTGGTTGAAACAGTCAGGGCCATGCAAACAATAGCTACATCATCTGCATTAACTACATCTACGGCTGACTGAGATGCAACAGCCATTCATTCACACAAACAGTGGATTCCCTCCTTTCTAGAAACCGACTGCTAACGAAGACAAAGTCTAACGCCGGGCTCTCACGTGAGAGGAAGAGGAACTGAACAGCCGCCACTAGTTAAAAATAGACCCGAGACAAAAGCAGAGGCAGCAAACTCACCAGGAACTCCCAACACGGTGCTATGTTTCCGGGCAGCAACAGCAGCAGTAGTAGTCCACAACAACAGAACAGTCCCTCTTTACTAGTTTGACCCCTGGTTAATGTCAGGGTCTCTCTCTCCCCCTTCCCCTCTCTCTCTCTCTCTCTCTCTCTATTTCTCTCTCCTTCCCTCGTTCTCTCTTTCTCTGTCCAGCTCCAGTCCACAACAAAGCCCCATGCTGCTGCCTGCCTGACTGAGGCGGCATTAGAAACAGGAGGAGCTAGCTACTAGTGGCCCCTCCCTCTGTCCCTGTGAATGAACAGAGCAGAGCAGCAGAGAGCAGAACGGCTGATTTGCATCGCAGGGAAAGAGGGGGGGTGGATGAGGCTAGCAGGCGGAGGAGGAGGAGTGGGAGGGAGGGGTAAAGGGGGAAGGGTTTTATGCATGTGATCAAAGAGCTATATTGACAGTGCTCATCGGTCACCTGCCTGCCGTTCACTCTCCTCGCCAGGCCCCTGCCCAACTCTCTGAGGGGGTGAGGGGGGTTGAGAGGCGGGGTGCCTGGGGAGAGGGGTGGGGGTGGGGTGTAAAAGGTTCAAATGGATGAGAGGACCCCGATTGAGGAATGGGCACAAGAGGTCTCCTGTAGGCTGCATTAGAAGGCTCAGACAACCCTCCAGGAGAATGGGAGGACAGGGGAGAGAGGGGTCTCCCCGACTTGGAACCCAAAAAGAGGGGGGGGTGATCTCTCATCCCTCTCTCCGTAACCCAAGCCTATTCAGACGTCCCTGGAGGACCTGGTGAAAGACGGCGTGGATAGGGGCAGGAAACAGTGGCAGGGAGCACGGAGCAGTAGCAGCCACGGCTTTAGATACCCTGTCTGTCTCAAATAACACCCTGTGCCCTTTATAGGGGCCCTGGTCTAAAGTAGTGCATTATGAAGGGAATAGGGTGCCATTTCACCTGGTCTAAAGTAGTGCACTATGAAGGGAATAGGGTGCCATTCGCCCTGGTCTAAAGTAGTGCATTATGAAGGGAATAGGGTGCCATTTAACCTGGTCTAAAGTAGTGCACTATGAAGGGAATAGGGTGCCATTCGCCCTGGTCTAAAGTAGTGCATTATGAAGGGAATAGGGTGCCATTTAACCTGGTCTAAAGTAGTGCACTATGAAGGGAATAGGGTGCCATTCGCCCTGGTCTAAAGTAGTGCATTATGAAGGGAATAGGGTGCCATTTAACCTGGTCTAAAGTAGTGCACTATGAAGGGAATAGGGTGCCATTTAACCTGGTCTAAAGTAGTGCACTATATAGGGAATAGGGTGCCATTTAACCTGGTCTAAAGTTGTGCATTCTGAAGGGAATAGGGTGCCATTTAACCTGGTCTAAAGTAGTGCATTCTGAAGGGAATAGGGTACCATTTAACCTGGTCTAAAGTAGTGCATTATGAAGGGAATAGGGTGCCATTTAACCTGGTCTAAAGTAGTGCACTATGAAGGGAATAGGGTGCCATTTAACCTGGTCTAAAGTAGTGCATTATGAAGGGAATAGGGTGCCATTTAACCTGGTCTAAAGTAGTGCACTATGAAGGGAATAGGGTGCCATTTAACCTGGTCTAAAGTTGTGCATTATGAAGGGAATAGGGTGCCATTTAACCTGGTCTAAAGTAGTGCATTATGAAGGGAATAGGGTGCCAATTAACCTGGTCTAAAGTAGTGCATTATGAAGGGAATAGGGTGCCATTTAACCTGGTCTAAAGTTGTGCATTATGAAGGGAATGCCATTTAACCTGGTCTAAAGGTGCCATTTAACCTGGTCTAAAGTAGTGCATTATGAAGGGAATAGGGTGCCATTCGCCCTGGTCTAAAGTAGTGCATTATGAAGGGAATAGGGTGCCATTTAACCTGGTCTAAAGTAGTGCACTATATAGGGAATAGGGTGCCATTCATGAAGCAACCCTCCTGCTTCAGAAAGTCTCATTCTAATCTGACTGATCTGAGGCAAACAAAGACTGTTTCATCTCCAGAAAACAGGACCTCAATGCTGCTCATATGGTTATTTCACCATGGAGACAGTTATTTACTTCAGGTTATAATAAAACGATGGGGGTGTTGCTTGGCAGCCTGCCGGTGGGGTTAGGGTGTAGGACTGTCAACTACAGGAAATGGTTCCCCTAATAAATGCATAAATGGTCTGTTCTAAAAGTGTCCGATTAAAGAAGCTGTTATTTGTCCCATCATGCATTACTAATGCTAGTGAGGTAGAACAGACACAACCAACCAAAGACAACAGATAGAAATCCCCTTCAGCATCCTCCCTTAGTGTTTCTTTACAAACACATAGTTAATGAAGAGGAATCATCATGTTACTTTAATTGATGTGGTAAATAAGAATGAAAGTGTGTTCTACAGTGTTTGTTTTGAAAAAGCAACAGTTATTCCTCATTTACTGATGAAGAGCATGTGTGGCATTTTTATACAATGGAATTAAATGATTATTTTATGAATGAAAAAAATCTATTCACTACAATACTAAAATGACACTTTTCTTCTGTAATTGTCTTTCTCTACTCTAACAGTAGAACACCAAGACGTAAACTGTTTGGCTGCTAGTCATTTTTTTTTTTTAACAGCACAAAAACTAATGTTTAATTGTATGACACAGACGATAAAGTTAGTTTCACCTCATGAAACTAAAGTTCATTTCACCTCATGAAACTAAAGTTCATTTCACCTCATGAAACTAAAGTTAATTTGACTTTGATGAAAAAGTCAAAGTTGGCGACTCAAATCTAAACTACTTTTTATTTTTTAAATAAAATCTACAATAGAGAGAGTTAATGTTTAAGGAAAAAATTAACTATATACCAGGATCAAAAATTATACAAAAAAAAATATATTTTTAAAATGTATTATTTTCTGATTGCTAAAAGAATTTAAAAAACATCTGCATTTGGAAACCCAAAACAGACCTTTGCTAATGAGGAAAATGAAATGAACACATTCCTAATTGTACATTAGTATGGGAAGGATTTAGTCTAGAAATGATTCTCTGATCAAACTGACAGCAGTGTTATAGGTTATAATAGACTGGGCTGAATGTACTTTCATAAGGTCATTGAATGGCTTACTGCTTTAAGACTCTCACGTTCCTTCTCTTAACTAAAATAATGTTTATTTCATAATGGATAAAATGTACACTTTCGTACAACCCTTAATCTGATTACTCAATCACTGTTAATTAAAACAAAAAACTAAAATAGTGTACGAGATAACCACTGAAATGTAAATGCAATTTAATCAGTGGGCTGTTCTCTCCACTGTGTGTCCACCAGACTGCATGCTGTCTCAACAACCAGGTTCAACAATAGAGACGTGGGTAAAGTGTGAGGCCGCCCCTTCAACGCCCTCTCTACCCCCCACATCCCTCCGATGGCTCATAACTGAGGCCGATCTTCTGCCAATTATCCCCTAATCAGACTCTGATTGGAAGGGAGATGGAGGAGAATAGTCCCCAGCCTGAGGATAGATCTCATGGTCTTGAAAAGCAGCTCAGGGAAGGACATGTTTTTCTCCATCTAAACTTCTGCTTCAAATGAACAAGTTGCATTGATAACTTCTTATAAAAGATTCGTAAATACAACTTGGTAGAAATTATGACCAAACAAAACCAAACAAAAGTTTAACAGAACATAAAAATTGTAAAAAATACATGTTTGTAAGATGACTAAAAATTATAAAATGTTCATTACCTCTTTTAAAAGCAGCAATATGTCGCTTTTTGGGGACCCAACCAAATTCACATAGAAATGCTTTTATTTTGATCTTTCAATCTCATTGAAAGCAAGTCTAAGAAGCAGTAGATCTGCTCTATGCGCTCTATTTCTATGCTTCCCGGTCTCTTTAGACGTTACAATGATTCTACTCACAGCTCTTTAGACGTTACAATGATTCTACTCACAGCTCTTTAGACGTTACAATGATTCTACTCACAGCTCTTTAGACGTTACAATGATTCTACTCACAGCTCTTTAGACGTTACAATGATTCTACTCACAGCTCTTTAGACGTTACAATGATTCTACTCACAGCTCTTTAGACATTACAGTGATTCTACTCACAGCTCTTTAGACGTTACAATGATTCTACTCACAGCTCTTTAGACGTTACAATGATTCTACTCACAGCTCTTTAGACGTTACAATGATTCTACTCACAATTTTAGCAACCAGGCATATTGCATCTTTAAAAAACAAAGCAAAAGAGATATACATTTGAAGCCTGATAAATACGTTTTTCAGTAAGAGGAATGTGAGCTGTTGGCCTGAACAGGGTGGTAGTAAACCCCCCCTGACTGTTACTGATACTGAGAAAGAGGAAGTGTGTGTTTCCTAACAGTTAAAGTTCTGCTGAGAGAAGAGATGCATCCATCTCCACGTCTTACTATATCCTCTCTACACCTACACCGTGGTACACACACACACGTACGCACACACACACACACACGCATGCACACACACACAGATGACAAACAGACACACACACACACACCACAAACAGACACACACACACAATAAACACAGGAAGACAGTTGTAAACATGCCAGTGGCTCGGGGGAAGAGGACCAGATTGAGGCCAGTTTGAAAGACACATAACTACCACCATCAGTCACAGTCCGTATCCCAAATGGCCCCCCTATTCCCTTTATAGTGCACTCATTTTGACCAGGGCACTATATAGGGAATAGTGGGCTATTTGGGATACACGCTCTGTCAGAAGTCTTATTGCTCCCCATATCAAGTCCCCTGTTGGAGCTGTAGAGCAGCATGGAGCTTTATAGCACAGGAGATCATGAAGCTGTACTGGGAGAGTTGTTTACACTCTCTAAGTAAAGTGATAGATAGTGTGGCGTATAGAAGACTGCTGGATGTAGCCGAGTGGTTCGAGCGGTGGACTAGCAACCGGAAGGTTGCAAGTTCAAACCCCCCGAGCTGACAAGGTACAAATCTGTCGTTCTGAACAAGGCAGTTAACCCACTGTTCCCAGACCGTCATTGTAAATAAGAATTTGTTCTTAACTGACTTGCCTGGTTAAATAAATAAAAATTATGCTAAAACCTATCAAAACTACCATACAGCAGGGATGACAGGCCCTGGCTGGTAATCAGGCTCTATTAAATAAAATGCTAAACAACATTCTTCCTGCACTGAAAGAAAGTGTGTTTGAGCTGAAATCATTCACACACACATTTAAAATGATTGGCAGGTGAGTCAACGTTGTGTTAAACCCCTTTCATTGGTCATGGAATTAAGAGTCAATTACTTCTCTATTTTAGTTTGTTTGGTGTTAAGGACAAATTACTTCAAAATAACCAGAAATGATTTAAGAAATGGGTAGATTTCTGTGAAAAATGGGTCAAGTTGAGGAATTGAAGAAACCCAAGGGAAGTGTGTGTACAATAGATGAAATAAAGGCCTACTGATCATCAGCCTTACGAAGAGGGTTTACCAATCAGAGGGTTATTAAAAGCAACACACACCCTGTGGTATGCTGAGAAGGAACAATAATTAGTCACAGCTTGACATGAACAATAATGTGTTATGCTAAAATATACAGCTATATGTTGTATTCTAGCATTAAGAATCAACACCAGCTGCTACTGTAAGACTTGATGAAGGATTAACCCTGTACTGCCAGCTGCTACTGTAAGACTTGATGAAGGATTAACCCTGTACTGCCAGCTGCTACTGTAAGACTTGATGAAGGATTAACCCTGCACTGCCAGCTGCTACTGTAAGACATAATGAAGGATTAACCCTGTACTGCCAGCTGCTACTGTAAGACTTGATGAAGGATTAACCCTGTACTGCCAGCTGCTACTGTAAGACTTGATGAAGGATTAACCCTGTACTGCCAGCTGCTAACCCTGTAAGACTGTGATGAAGGATTAACCCTGTACTGCCAGCTGCTACTGTAAGACTTGATGAAGGATTAACCCTGTACTGCCAGCTGCTACTGTAAGACTTGATGAAGGATTAACCCTGTACTGCCAGCTTATAGATATGAAATAAGCTGCCAGCTGCTACTGTAGACTGAAGGATTAACCCTGTACTGCCAGAGGATTAACCCTGTACTGCCAGCTGCTATGATGAAGGATTAACCCTGTACTGCCAGCTGCTACTGTAAGACTTGATGAAGGATTACCCTGCTGCCAGCTGCTACTGTAAGACTGAAGGATGAAGGATTAACTGCCAGCTGTACTGCCAGCTGCTGAAGGATTAACCCTGTACTGCCAGCTGCTACTGTAAGACTTGATGAAGGATTAACCCTGTACTGCCAGCTGCTACTGTAAGACATGATGAAGGATTAACCCTGTACTGCCAGCTGCTACTGTAAGACTTGATGAAGGATTAACCCTGTACTGCCAGCTGCTACTGTAAGACTTGATGAAGGATTAACCCTGTACTGCCAGCTGCTACTGTAAGACTTGATGAAGGATTAACCCTGTACTGCCAGCTGCTACTGTAAGACATAGATGAAGGATTAACCCTGTACTGCCAGCTGCTACTGTAAGACTTGATGAAGGATTAACCCTGTACTGCCAGCTGCTACTGTAAGACATGATGAAGGATTAACCCTGTACTGCCAGCTGCTACTGTAAGACTTGATGAAGGATTAACCCTGTACTGCCAGCTGCTACTGTAAGACTTGATGAAGGATTAACCCTGTACTGCCAGCTGCTACTGTAAGACTTGATGAAGGATTAACCCTGTACTGCCAGCTGCTACTGTAAGACTTGATGAAGGATTAACCCTGTACTGCCAGCTGCTACTGTAAGACTTGATGAAGGATTAACCCTGTACTGCCAGCTGCTACTGTAAGACTTGATGAAGGATTAACCCTGTACTGCCAGCTGCTACTGTAAGACTTGATGAAGGATTAACCCTGTACTGCCAGCTGCTACTGTAAGACTTGATGAAGGATTAACCCTGTACTGCCAGCTGCTACTGTAAGACTTGATGAAGGATTAACCCTGTACTGCCAGCTGCTACTGTAAGACTTGATGAAGGATTAACCCTGTACTGCCAGCTGCTACTGTAAGACTTGATGAAGGATTAACCCTGTACTGCCAGCTGCTACTGTAAGACTTGATGAAGGATTAACCCTGTACTGCCAGCTGCTACTGTAAGACTTGATGAAGGATTAACCCTGTACTGCCAGCTGCTACTGTAAGACTTGATGAAGGATTAACCCTGTACTGCCAGCTGCTACTGTAAGACTTGATGAAGGATTAACCCTGTACTGCCAGCTGCTACTGTAAGACTTGATGAAGGATTAACCCTGTACTGCCAGCTGCTACTGTAAGACTTGATGAAGGATTAACCCTGTACTGCCAGCTGCTACTGTAAGACTTGATGAAGGATTAACCCTGTACTGCCAGCTGCTACTGTAAGACTTGATGAAGGATTAACCCTGTACTGCCAGCTGCTACTGTAAGAAATGATGAAGGATTAACCCTGTACTGCCAGCTGCTACTGTAAGACTTGATGAAGGATTAACCCTGTACTGCCAGCTGCTACTGTAAGACTTGATGAAGGATTAACCCTGTACTGCCAGCTGCTACTGTAAGACTAGATGAAGGATTAACCCTGTACTGCCAGCTGCTACTGTAAGACTAGATGAAGGATTAACCCTGTACTGCCAGCTGCTACTGTAAGACTTGATGAAGGATTAACCCTGTACTGCCAGCTGCTACTGTAAGACTTGATGAAGGATTAACCCTGTACTGCCAGCTGCTACTGTAAGACTTGATGAAGGATTAACCCTGTACTGCCAGCTGCTACTGTAAGACTTGATGAAGGATTAACCCTGTACTGCCAGCTGCTACTGTAAGACTTGATGAAGGATTAACCCTGTACTGCCAGCTGCTACTGTAAGACTTGATGAAGGATTAACCCTGTACTGCCAGCTGCTACTGTAAGACTTGATGAAGGATTAACCCTGTACTGCCAGCTGCTACTGTAAGACTTGATGAAGGATTAACCCTGTACTGCCAGCTGCTACTGTAAGACTTGATGAAGGATTAACCCTGTACTGCCAGCTGCTACTGTAAGACTTGATGAAGGATTAACCCTGTACTGCCAGCTGCTACTGTAAGACTTGATGAAGGATTAACCCTGTACTGCCAGCTGCTACTGTAAGACTTGATGAAGGATTAACCCTGTACTGCCAGCTGCTACTGTAAGACATGATGAAGGATTAACCCTGTACTGCCAGCTGCTACTGTAAGACATGATGAAGGATTAACCCTGTACTGCCAGCTGCTACTGTAAGACTTGATGAAGGATTAACCCTGTACTGCCAGCTGCTACTGTAAGACTTGATGAAGGATTAACCCTGTACTGCCAGCTGCTACTGTAAGACTTGATGAAGGATTAACCCTGTACTGCCAGCTGCTACTGTAAGACTTGATGAAGGATTAACCCTGTACTGCCAGCTGCTACTGTAAGACTTGATGAAGGATTAACCCTGTACTGCCAGCTGCTACTGTAAGACTTGATGAAGGATTAACCCTGTACTGCCAGCTGCTACTGTAAGACTTGATGAAGGATTAACCCTGTCCTGCCAGCTGCTACTGTAAGACTTGATGAAGGATTAACCCTGTACTGCCAGCTGCTACTGTAAGACATGATGAAGGATTAACCCTGTACTGCCAGCTGCTACTGTAAGACTTGATGAAGGATTAACCCTGTACTGCCAGCTGCTACTGTAAGACTTGATGAAGGATTAACCCTGTACTGCCAGCTGCTACTGTAAGACTTGATGAAGGATTAACCCTGTACTGCCAGCTGCTACTGTAAGACTTGATGAAGGATTAACCCTGTACTGCCAGCTGCTACTGTAAAAAATAGATGAAGGATTAACCCTGTACTGCCAGCTGCTACTGTAAGACTTGATGAAGGATTAACCCTGTACTGCCAGCTGCTACTGTAAGACATGATGAAGGATTAACCCTGTACTGCCAGCTGCTACTGTAAGACTTGATGAAGGATTAACCCTGTACTGCCAGCTGCTACTGTAAGACTTGATGAAGGATTAACCCTGTACTGCCAGCTGCTACTGTAAGACTTGATGAAGGATTAACCCTGTACTGCCAGCTGCTACTGTAAGACATGATGAAGGATTAACCCTGTCCTGTCAGCTGCTACTGTAAGACTTGATGAAGGATTAACCCTGTACTGCCAGCTGCTACTGTAAGACTTGATGAAGGATTAACCCTGTACTGCCAGCTGCTACTGTAAGACATGATGAAGGATTAACCCTGTACTGCCAGCTGCTACTGTAAGACATGATGAAGGATTAACCCTGTACTGCCAGCTGCTACTGTAAGACATGATGAAGGATTAACCCTGTTCTGCCAGCTGCTACTGTAAGACTTGATGAAGGATTAACCCTGTCCTGTCAGCTGCTACTGTAAGACTTGATGAAGGATTAACCCTGTACTGCCAGCTGCTACTGTAAGACTTGATGAAGGATTAACCCTGTACTGCCAGCTGCTACTGTAAGACTTGATGAAGGATTAACCCTGTACTGCCAGCTGCTACTGTAAGACATGATGAAGGATTAACCCTGTACTGCCAGCTGCTACTGTAAGACTTGATGAAGGATTAACCCTGTCCTGCCACCTGCTACTGTAAGACTTGATGAAGGATTAACCCTGTACTGCCAGCTGCTACTGTAAGACTTGATGAAGGATTAACCCTGTACTGCCAGCTGCTACTGTAAGACTTGATGAAGGATTAACCCTGTACTGCCAGCTGCTACTGTAAGACTAGATGAAGGATTAACCCTGTACTGCCAGCTGCTACTGTAAGACTTGATGAAGGATTAACACTGTACGTCACACCATCTGGTTGTTCATTACTACAAATATTTCAGACTATTTTTGGGAGGAAGTTTTATGCTTTTTGATAATGTATTAATAATTGTATTAATAATTGTATTAATAATTGAAAAAATAAAAAAAGACAGAATAGAACTTGAAACTAATGTTTAAGACCAACAACAGATTAAGGGGAACGTAGTACAAAGAGGAACTCTTTTCATTTGAAAAATGAAAAGCTAGTTGTCATTGTCCTAAAGTTCACGGCCCTCTCTATCAGGCTAGAATGGAGCGTCTCTGTGGCCACTGCCGGTGAATGTCAGAGGACATGTTGGCCAAAACATTGTCCAAGGCCATTTTACATGTCTTTCATTGGGAATGATATTGCCCTGAGGCAAAAAGAAAAGTGGTGGTCCTTCTGTAGCTCAGTTGGTAGAGCATGGCGCTTGTAATGCCAGGGTAGTGGGTTCAATTCCCAGGACCACCCAGATTGTAAGAATGTATGCACACATGACTGTAAGTCGCTTTGGATAAAAGCTTCTGCTAAATGGCATATATTATATTATTATTATAAAAGTAGCCCGACTGCACAATGTTGTTGCCCTGAGGCAATGAATGAAGGATTAACCCTGTACTGCCAGCTGCTACTGTAAAAAAAATAACATTTCATTTTTTAAATAAATATAAAAACTAAGTGTTTGAAACCTATCAAATATTCTCCTTTAGAGGTTCCTACACAAGTACATATTTTTATTGTCTCTATTTAAACATGTAAAATAATGAAATGCATTGTACCCTTCACTCACACCATGCCCTCAGGTCGCTCTGCTTCCTGAAAGAAGGTCCCGCCCCCAATTGATACGTCATACCAACGTCTGCACCTCATTGGCTTGTTTACACACATGTCATCTCGTATTGTCATGTGTATGGGGGCAAAAAGGTTGTGTGTATGTCACGCCCTGGTCGAAGTATTTTGTGTTTATCTTTATGTATTGGGTCAGGCCAGGGTGTGGCATGGGGTTTTGTATGTGGTGTGTAGATAGTGGGATTGTAGCTTAGTGGGGTGTTCTAGCAAAGTCTATGGCTGTCTGAAGTGGTTCTCAATCAGAGGTAGGTGTTTATCATTGTCTCTGATTGGGAACCATATTTAGGCAGCCATATTCTTTGAGTTTGTCGTGGGTGATTGTCCTTAGTGTCCATGTTCCTCGCTGTGTTAGTTTTCACTAGTATAGGCTGTTTCGGTTTTCGTTACGTTCTTTGTTTTGTAGTGTTTGTATTTTAGATTCGTGTTACGTTTTGGTTCATTAAACATGGATCGTAATCTACACGCTGCGTTTTGGTCCGACTCTCCTTCACCACACCTAGAGAACCGTTACAGTGCAGTAGAGTGTTAAACAGAAAACACATGAAGGAAGACATTATGAATCTCACAATCACATATTTTCAATGATTAACTTGAATCAGAAAATGATCTTAACCTGTCCAAAAAAATAATACAAAAAAATGTAATACAAAATAATGAGATATATATATATATATCTTGGCTTTTTACAAGCAAACTAGACCCAAATGCAATGTGTGGAAGGACAATCCTGCTTGAACTGTACACCAGAACACATTAAAGAATATTATTACCAGTGGAAAAGTACTAATTGTAGTAAACACACTGCTTGTATTGTAGTCAAATATACATGAAATAACACAGAACTTAGGGGAAAACAGCCAGTGAAATTCTCGCAGAAAGAAGCAGTTTGTTTTTCTCATCCGGCAGCTTCAGAAAGAAACCCTGAGCCAGCAGCACCCAGTGGTGACAGACAAACAGGCCAAAAGCCTCAGAAAGCAGGGCTCTGCTGTCCTCTAGTGGTGAGGTTGAGGTACTTACAGAAGTTGCCAGGAGGCTGGATGCTGTGCCTGGTCAGAGAACACCATCCTACAGGGAATATGTCTCTGGAGTCAAACTGGCACCAGTAGTCGAAGGCCCCTCTCCAGCCGTCAAACATCACAAAGATCTCATCACCTAAAAATAAAGATTAGAATAACAAACAGTAAGACGTAGCATCAACCACACGACAAATAGGGGACAAAGGAACAATAGTGTTATAGTAAATAAAACACAGTATAGCGTTACAGTTATAAAGTTGTCCTCCAAAGAGATAGGGTAACGGTGGGTTAAATTTTAAAAAATATCTTGTTTACCTTTGACCTCTCCGATGGTTGCCGGGCAGATCAGGTAGGGGTTCTTCTTGTCCACTGCTTCTAGCTTCATCCCAGGTTTAAAGAGGTTCTGGGAGGGCTTGGAGGGTTCCTACACACACATAACTCTGTTAGTCCAGACCAGACAGATCTGTTTATATACACACACACAGAACTCTCTGTTAGTTCAGACCAGACAGATCTGTTTATATACACACACACAGAACTCTCTGTTAGTCCAGACCAGACAGATCTGTTTATATACACACACACAGAACTCTCTGTTAGTTCAGACCAGACAGATCTGTTTATATACACACACACAGAACTATCTGTTAGTCCAGACCAGACAGATCTGTTTAAATACACACACACAGAACTATCTGTTAGTCCAGACCAGACAGATCTGTTTATATACACACACACAGAACTCTCTGTTAGTTCAGACCAGTCAGATCTGTTTATATACACACACGTAAATCATTGACACACGTAAATCATTGATCAGTAAATCAATACAGTACAGCTTTAAGGTCCAATGTGAAATGTTCCATTTTTCTTCCTTGACCTTTTTAAAAGCTGTGGCTGGTGCCATCTCTGCTCCAGTCAGGGTTCTCAGGAGGAACATCGGCCACGAGGAGGCATTCATTCTGAAGCCTAAAGACAACTCAAAGAAAAAGTTCAAGATTTAGAATATATTGCTGCTTTATTGCTGATATAAGCAAGTGCAACACTTTATAATGTCTTATTAACATATGATATGTTATAATGTGTTATAGTATTTTACGCTATAATATGTTAGGTTATAATGTCTTATTAACATATGATATGTTATAATGTGTTATAGTATTTTACGCTATAATATGTTACGTTATAATGTCTTATTAACATATGATATGTTATAATGTGTTATAGTATTTTACACTATAATATGTTAGGTTATAATGTCTTATTAACATATGATATGTTATAACGTGTTATAGTATTTTACACTATAATATGTTACGTTATAATAAATAAAAAAAAGAAACAAAGATCATTTGTAAAAATCCAAATAACTTCACAGATCTTCATTGTAAAGGGTTTAAACACTGTTTCCCATGCTTGTTCAATGAACCAGAAACAATTAATGAACATGCACCTGTGGAACGGTCGTTAAGACACTAACAGCCTACAGACGGATAGGCAATTAAGGTCACAGTTATGAAAACTTAGGACACTAAAGACTTAGGACACATTCTACTGGACACACTTAGGACACACTAACTTAGGACACATTCTACTGACTGTGAAAAACACCAGAAGAAAGATGCCCAGGGTCCCTGCTCATCTGTGTGAACGTGCATTAGGCATGCTGCAAAGAGGCATGAAGACTGCAGATGTGGCCAGGGCAATAAATTGCAATGTCTGTACTGTGAGACGACTAAGACAGCTCTACAGGGAGACAGGACAGACAGCTGATCGTCCTTGCAGTGGCAGACCATGTGTAACATCACCTGCACAGGATCGGTACATCCGAACATCACTCCTGCAGGACAGGTACAGGATGGCAACAACAACTGCCCGAGTTACACCAGGAATGCACAATCCCTCCATCAGTGCTCAGACAGTCCTCAATAGGCTGAGAGAGGCTGGACTGAGGCCTGTTGTAAGACAGGTCCTCACCAGACATCACCGGCAACAAAGTCGCCTGTGGGCACAAACCCACTGTCGCTGAACCAGACAGGACTGGCAAAAAGTGTTCTTCACTGATGAGTCACGGTTTTGTCTCACCAGGGGTGACGGTCGGATTCACGTTTATCGTCTAAGGAATGAGCGTTACACTGAGGCCCGTACTCTGCTCGTTCTGTGCGTGATTTCCTGCAAGACAAGAATGTCAGTGTTCTGCCATGGTCAGTTATAATGCCTGGATCTTAATCCCATTGAGCACGTCTGGGACCTGTTGGATCGGAGGGTGAGGGCTAGGGCCATTCCCCCCAGAAATGTCCTGGAACTTGCAGGTGTCTTGGTGGAAGAGTGGGGTAACATCTCACAGCAAGAATGGGCAAATCTGGTGCAGTCCATGAGGAGGAGATGCACTGCAGTACTTAATGCAGCTGGTGGCCACACCAGATACCGACTGTTACTTTTGATTTTGACCTCCCCTTTGTTCAGGGACACATCATTCCAATTCTGTTAGTCACATGTCTGTGGAACTTGTTCAGTTTATGTCTCAGTTGTTGAATCTTGTTATGTTTATACAAATATTTGCATTTGCTGAAAATGTCAATATATATTTGCTGAAAATAAACGCAGTTGACAGTGAGAGGACATTTCTTTTTTTGCTGAGTATATGTTATACTATAATGTGTTACACTAGAATATGTTATGCTATAATGTGCTATAATGTGTTATACTATGTGTTATAATGTGTTACGCTATAATATGTTATGCTATAATATGTTATGCTATGATATGTAATAATGTGTCATGCTATAATGTGTTATAATGTGTTATGCTATAATGTGTTATAATGTGTTATAATGTGTTATGCTATAATATGTTATAATGTGTTTGCTATAATGTGTTATAATGTGTTATGCTATAATATGCTATAATGTGTTATGCTATAATGTGTTATAATGTGTTATGCTATAATGTGTTATAATGTGTTATGCTATTATATGTTATAATGTGTTATGCTATAATGTGTTACGCTATAATATGTTATAATGTGTTACGCTATAATATGCTATAATGTGTTATGCTATAATGTGTTATAATGTGTTATGCTATTATATGCTATAATGTGTTATGCTATTATATGCTATAATGTGTTATGCTATTATATGCTATAATGTGTTATGCTATAATGTGTTATGATGTGTTATGCTATAATATGTTATAATGTGTTATGCTATAATGTGTTACGCTATAATATGCTATAATGTGTTATGCTATAATGTGTTATAATGTGTTATGCTATAATGTGTTATAATGTGTTATGTGATACGCTATAATATGCTATAATGTGTTATGCTATAATATGCTATAATGTGTTATGTTATAATGTGTTATAATGTGTTATGCTATAATGTGCTATAATGTGTTATGTGATACGCTATAATATGTTATAATGTGTTACGCTATAATGTGTTACGCTATAATATGTTATAATGTGTTATGTTATAATGTGTTATGCTATAATATGTTATAATGTGTTATGCTATAATATGTTATAATGTGTTACGATATAATATTTTATAATGTGTTATACTATAATATGTTATAATGTGTTATACTATAATATGTTATGTGTTATGCTATAATGTGTTACGCTATAATGTGTTATACTATAATATGTTATAATGTGTTATGCTATAATGTGTTATGCTATAATATGCTATAATGTGTTATGCTATAATATGCTATAATGTGTTATGCTATAATGTGTTATGCTATAATGTGTTATGCTATAATATGCTATAATGTGTTATGCTATAATATGCTATAATGTGTTATGCTATAATATGTTATAATGTGTTATGCTATAATATGCTATAATGTGTTATGTGATACGCTATAATATGTTATAATGTGTTATATATATGCCATTTAGCAGACGCTTTTTCCAAAGCGACTTACAGTCATGTGTGCATACATTCTACTGTATGGGTTCCCGGGATCGAACCCACTACCCTGGCGTTACAAGCGCCATAATACCAACTGAGTTACAGGACCACTTACGCTATAATGTGTTATAATATGTTATAATATGTTATAATGTGTTATGTTATAATGTGTTATAATATGTTATAATATGTTATAATATGTTATAATATGTTATAATATGCTATAATGTGTTATAATATGTTATAATATGCTATAATGTGTTATGCTATAATGTGTTATAATGTGTTATGCTATAATGTGCTATAATGTGTTATGTGATGCGCTATAATATGTTATAATGTGTTACGCTATAATGTGTTATAATATGTTATAATATGTTATAATGTGTTATGTTATAATGTGTTATAATATGTTATAATATGTTATAATGTGTTATGTTATAATATGTTATAATGTGTTATAATGTGTTACGCTATAATATGTTATAATGTGTTATGTTATAATGTGTTATAATATGTTATAATATGTTATAATGTGTTATGTTATAATGTGTTATAATATGTTATGTGTTATGTGTTATAATGTGTTATGTGTTATAATGTGTTATAATGTGTTATAATGTGTTATAATGTGTTATGTTGTGTTATAATATGTTATGTGTTATAATGTGTTATAATGTGTTATAATGTGTTATAATGTGTTATGTTATGTGTTATAATATGTTATGTGTTATAATGTGTTATAATGTGTTATAATGTGTTATAATGTGTTATGTTATGTGTTATAATGTGTTATAATGTGTTATGTTATGTGTTATAATATGTTATGTGTTATAATGTGTTATAATGTGTTATAATGTGTTATAATGTGTTATGTTATGTGTTATAATGTTATAATATGTTATGTGTTATAATGTGTTATAATGTGTTATAATGTGTTATAATGTGTTATGTTATGTGTTATAATATGTTATGTGTTATAATGTGTTATAATGTGTTATAATGTGTTATAATGTGTTATGTTATGTGTTATAATATGTTGTAATATGTTATAATGTGTTATAATGTGTTACGCTATAATGTGTTATAATGTGTTACGCTATAATATGTTATAATGTGTTATAATGTGTTATAATATGTTATAATATGTTATAATGTGTTATGTTATAATGTGTTATAATATGTTATGTGTTATAATGTGTTATAATGTGTTATAATGTGTTATGTGTTATAATGTGTTATAATGTGTTATAATGTGTTATAATGTGTTATGTGTTATAATGTGTTATAATGATGTTATAATGTGTTATAATGTGTTATGCTTATGTGTTATAATATGTTATGTGTTATAATGTGTTATAATGTGTTATAATGTGTTATAATGTGTTATGTTATGTGTTATAATGTGTTATAATGTGTTATGTTATGTGTTATAATATGTTATGTGTTATAATGTGTTATAATGTGTTATAATGTGTTATAATGTGTTATGTTATGTGTTATAATATGTTATGTGTTATAATGTGTTATAATGTGTTATAATGTGTTATAATGTGTTATGTTATGTGTTATAATATGTTGTAATATGTTATAATGTGTTATAATGTGTTACGCTATAATGTGTTATAATGTGTTACGCTATAATATGTTATAATGTGTTATAATGTGTTATAATATGTTATAATGTGTTATGTTATAATGTGTTATAATATGTTATAATATGTTATAATGTGTTATGTTATAATGTGTTATAATATGTTATAATATGTTATAATATGTTATAATGTGTTATAATATGTTATAATGTGTTATAATATGCTATAATGTGTTACGCTATAATATGTTATGTGTTATAATGTGTTATAATGTGTTATGTTATAATGTGTTATAATATGTTATAATGTGTTATGTTATAATGTGTTATAATATGTTATAATGTGTTATAATGTGTTATAATATGTTATAATGTGTTATAATGTGTTACGCTATAATATGTTATAATGTGTTATGTTATAATGTGCTATAATATGTTATAATGTGTTATAATATGTTATAATGTGTTATAATGTGTTATAATGTGTTACGCTATAATATGTTATAATGTGTTATACTATAATATGTTATGTGTTATAATGTGTTATGCTATAATATCTTATGTGTTATAATATGTTATAATATGTTATAATATGTTATGTGTTATAATGTGTTATGCTATAATATGTTATAATGTGTTATACTATAATATGTTATGTGTTATAATGTGTTATGCTATAATGTGTTATAATATGCTATATGTTATATGTTATATTATAATATGTTGTTATAATATGCTATATGTTATAATATGTTATAATGTGTTATGTTATAATGTGTTATAATATGTTATAATATGTTATAATATGTTATAATGTGTTATAATATGTTATAATGTGTTATAATATGCTATAATGTGTTACGCTATAATATGTTATGTGTTATAATGTGTTATGCTATAATATGCTATAATGTGTTACACTATATGTTATAATGTGTTACGCTATAATATGTTATAATGTGTTATGTTATAATATGTTATAATGTGTTATGTTATAATGTGTTATAATATGTTATAATATGTTATAATATGTTATAATATGTTATAATGTGTTATAATATGTTATAATATGTTATAATGTGTTATAATATGTTATAATGTGTTATAATGTGTTATAATGTGTTACGCTATAATATGTTATAATGTGTTATGTTATAATGTGCTATAATATGTTATAATATGTTATAATATGTTATAATGTGTTATAATATGTTATAATATGTTATAATATGTTATAATGTGTTATAATGTGTTATGTTATAATATGTTATAATGTGTTATGTTATAATATGTTATATGTTATAATATGTTATGTTATAATGTGTTATGCTATAATATGTTATAATGTGTTATAATATATGTTATGTGTTATAATGTGTTATGCTATAATATGTTATAATATGTTATATGTTATACATTATATTATAATATGTTATGTTATAATGTGCTATAATATGTTATAATATGTTATAATATGTTATAATGTGTTATAATATGTTATAATATGTTATAATATGTTATAATGTGTTATAATGTGTTATAATATGTTATAATGTGTTATAATGTGTTATAATGTGTTACGCTATAATATGTTATAATGTGTTATGTGTTATAATGTGTTACGCTATAATATCTTATGTGTTATAATATGTTATAATATGTTATAATGTTATTAAAATATGTTATAATATGTTATAATGTGTTATAATGTGTTACGCTATAATATGTTATAATGTGTTATACTATAATATGTTATGTGTTATAATGTGTTATGCTATAATGTGTTATAATATGCTATATGTTATATGTTATATTATAATATGTTGTTATAATATGCTATATGTTATAATATGTTATAATATGTTATAATATGTTATGTTGTAATATGTTATAATATGTTATGTAATAATATGCTATATGAGATGTTTATAATGTGTTATAATATAACATATTATAACACATTATAAACATCTCATATATGTTATGTGTTATAATGTGTTATGTTATGTGTTATAATATGTTATAATGTGTTATAATGTGTTGTAATGTGTTATAATGTGTTATGCTATAATACGCTATAATGTGTTAATGTGTTATAATGTGTTACACTATATGTTATAATGTGTTACGCTATAATATGTTATAATGTGTTATGTTATAATATGTTGTTATAATATGCTATATGTTATTTTATAATATGTTATGTAATACTGTTATAATATGTTGTTATAATATGCTATATGATATGTTATAATATGATATGTTATAATATGTTATGTTATAATATGTTATGTTATAATATGTTGTTATAATATGCTATATGATATGTTATAATATGTTATGTTATAATGTGTTATGTTATAATGTGTTAAAAGCGATAATATGTTATACTATGTTATAATGTGTTATGTTATAATATGTTAAACTATGTTATAATATGTTATACTATGTTATAATATGTTATGTTATAATATGTTAAACTATGTTATAATATGTTATGTTATAATATGTTATGTTATAATATGTTAAACTATGTTATAATATGTTATACTATGTTATAATGTGTTATGTTATAATATGTTATAATATGTTATGTTGTAATATGTTAAAATATGTTATGTTATAATATGCTATATGAGATGTTATAATATGTTATGTTATAATATGCTATATGTTATGTTATAATATGTTATAATATGCTATATGAGATGTTATAATATGTTATATGTCATATCTCTTATGTTAGCAATAGAGGTGGTTAGCATTTTATCTCTCTATGTTAGTTACCCAGAGGTGGCTGTTATGTTATAATATGTTGTGTTAGGCTGGATGTTATAATAAATATATCTATATGTATAAGCAGAGGTGGCTGTAACATGTATATCTTATGTAGCCTTACCCAGAGGTGGCTGTAGCATGTCATATCTCTCTATGTAGCCTTACCCAGAGGTGGCTGTAGCATGTCATATCTCTCTATGTAGCCTTACCCAGAGGTGGCTGTAGCATGTCATATCTCTCTATGTAGCCTTACCCAGAGGTGGCTGTAGCATGTCATATCTCTCTATGTAGCCTTACCCAGAGGTGGCTGTAGCATGTCATATCTCTCTATGTAGCCTTACCCAGAGGTGGCTGTAGCATGTCTCCTCTCCTCTCACACGTCCCTATAGGCTGGATGTCTGAGGAGTCCACCAGTCTCCAGAAATCGTTGGTGTTGTCACTCCCGTCCAGACGGAGACGCAGACGTGTACCCATCATACCCATCACCGTGGCGATGCAGATGGACGTGTTGTTCCGAGGGTCGTGGGCTTCCAGCTTCATACCAGCCTTGAAGTCATTACTGGGAGGGAAACGGGACTGGGGGAGACAGGAGGGCAATGGATCAGTCAATAACGGAATGATCTGCTTATATGGGGCGGTAGGTAGACTAGTGGTTAAGAGCGTTGGGCCAGTAACTGGAAGAGAAAAAAGATCTGTCATTCTGCCCCTGAACAAGGAAGTTAACCCACTGTTCCCCGGCCGCCAAAGAAGTGGATGTGGATTAAGGTCGGCCCTCCGCACCTCTCTGATTCAGAAGGGTTGGGTTAAATGCGGAAGACACATTTCAGTTGAATGCATTCAGTTGTACAACTGACTAGGTATCCCCCTTTCCCTATCTAAACCTAATGTTATGTTAGGCAGAGTTTTATCTCAACCTAATGTTATGTTAGGCAGAGTTTTATCTAAACCTATTGTTATGTTAGGCAGAGTTTTATCTCAACCTAATGTTATGTTAGGCAGAGTTTTATCTCAACCTAATGTTATGTTAGGCAGAGTTTTATCTCAACCTAATGTTATGTTAGGCAGAGTTTTATCTAAACCTAATGTTATGTTAGGCAGAGTTTTATCTAAACCTAATGTTATGTTAGGCAGAGTTTTATCTAAACCTAATGTTATGTTAGGCAGAGTTTTATCTAAACCTATTGTTATGTTAGGCAGAGTTTTATCTAAACCTATTGTTACCAAATTGTTGACCTTTTCCAATCCTCTCAGATCTAGGAATAGTTACAGGGTCATATCTATCTGTCCCAAAGCAGCACTTAGTGTTGTAGTTACTGGGTCATATCTACCTGTCCTAAAGCAGCCCTTAGTGTTGTAGTTACTGGGTCATATCTACCTGTCCTAAAGCAGCCCTTAGTGTTGTAGTTACTGGGTCATATATACCTGTCCTAAAGCAGCCCTTAGTGTTGTAGTTACTGGGTCATATCTACCTGTCCTAAAGCAGCCCTTAGTGTTGTAGTTACTGGGTCATATCTACCTGTCCTAAAGCAGTCCTTAGTGTTGTAGTTACTGGGTCATATCTACCTGTCCTAAAGCAGTCCTTAGTGTTGTAGTTACTGGGTCATATCTACCTGTCCTAAAGCAGTCCTTAGTGTTGTAGTTACTGGGTCATATCTACCTGTCCTAAAGCAGCCCTTAGTGTTGTAGTTACTGGGTCATATCTACCTGTCCTAAAGCAGCCCTTAGTGTTGTAGTTACTGGGTCATATCTACCTGTCCTAAAGCAGTCCTTAGTGTTGTAGTTACTGGGTCATATCTACCTGTCCTAAAGCAGCCCTTAGTGTTGTAGTTACTGGGTCATATCTACCTGTCCTAAAGCAGTCCTTAGTGTTGTAGTTACTGGGTCATATCTACCTGTCCTAAAGCAGTCCTTAGTGTTGTAGTTACTGGGTCATATCTACCTGCCCTAAATCAGTCCTTAGTGTTGTAGTTACTGGGTCATATCTACCTGTCCTAAAGCAGTCCTTAGTGTTATAGTTACTGGGTCATATCTACCTGTCCTAAAGCAGTCCTTAGTGTTGTAGTTACTGGGTCATATCTACCTGTCTGAAACAGCTGGGAGAAGCGGCTGTGGATGACGTTTCCTTAAGGTACTCCTCCCAACTGAAGGGTTCTGGCGAAACAAAAGGGCAAAGTTCATACTATCTGACAGTCGTAGGTTCCGCTACATTGTGACAGAGAGGAACATTGCAGGAAACGTGTTTAATACCATTAGATTTATCCAGAGAGGGGGGGCCGGTTCCCGGAGAGGGGTTACTTCTCTCAGGTTTCTCCCTCCTCTCTTCTTTTGGCTCTGAAAAGGAGACAATTCAACCTCTTATGAATACACTTTAGAGTAGAATAGAAAATAATAGAACCAATCCCAACACAAAGCATTAAAAAAAAGTGCTGACCTTTCTGAGGTGTTCGGCCCATTGTGACCGATGGTACCACCAGGTGCCAGGTGAGGAGACCACAGACTGGTCAATGTGCCACTACACCACCAGGTGCCAGGTGAGGAGACCACAGACTGGTCAATGTGCCACTACACCACCAGGTGCCAGGTGAGGAGACCACAGACTGGTCAATGTGCCACTACACCACCAGGTGCCAGGTGAGGAGACCACAGACTGGTCAATGTGCCACTACACCACCAGGTGCCAGGTGAGGAGACCACAGACTGGTCAATGTGCCACTACCGACGCGGTGCTGAGCTCCTAGAGCAGATACACAGAGAGAGACATGTATTTGTTAACCTTTATTTAACCAGGAAATCCCAATGCATGTTTTTTCTTAACCTTTATTTAACCAGGAAGTCCCATTGAGGTCAAGATACCTTTATAAACAAGGGAGACAAGTAGAGTTAGGCGGGGCCCCTCGTTCTAGGTTGGTACAGCAGGCAAAAAAATCTATATCCACAGCTTGTTTCAGCAGGAGTACACACAAAGAAACATCTATTGGAGAAATATCGAGCAGCAACGACTGAAATGGAGGGGAATTTTTGATCATCTTCATTGTCACAGCAACTAAAGCAGCAGAAGCTGGGACCAGGACACAGAAGAAAATGGATCAGCGTTAATCACCACGAACGCATTCTGAGGGAATGAAAACCACAAGTGGATTTCATCACTGACAGACAGTAATAATTGACTGGGCCTCCGGAACATTGCAGGCTTCTGAAGATCAAAGAGTATCTGGAGAAGTGATGAGGTCACAGCTGTCATGTGTGTAGACGGTTCAGTAATACGTGCCGTGTAAGCAGACACTTTTATCCAAAGTACAGTAAGACTGGGGTCCACGCTCTTGTACCAGCCCATACAGATGAGTTAGGACTCCTTGAACAACTTCTACCCACATGCTTTTAGTCACAGCCAAAGTAGTGACAAGGAGGCAGACGAAAGGAAGATCCGTTCAATGTATAGACAAAAACAGACATGACCTTTTTTCTACAAATAACATGACCCAGGCTGAATACTGAAGCCCCCAGACAGAATAATAACATGACCCAGGCTGAATACTGAAGCCCCCAGACAGAATAATAACATGACCCAGGCTGAATACTGAAGCCCCCAGACAGACAGAATAACAACATGACCCAGGCTGAAGACTGAATCCCCCAGACAGACAGAATAACAACATGACCCAGACAGACAGACAGAATAACAACATGACCCAGGCTGAAGACTGAAGCCCCAGACAGACAGAATAATAACATGACCCAGGCTGAATACTGAAGCCCCCAGACAGAATAATAACATGACCCAGGCTGAATACTGAAGCCCCCAGACAGAATAATAACATGACCCAGGCTGAATACTGAAGCCCCCAGACAGAATAATAACATGACCCAGGCTGAATACTGAAGCCCCCAGACAGAATAATAACATGACCCAGGCTGAATACTGAAGCCCTCAGACAGACAGAATAATAACATGACCCAGGCTGAATACTGAAGCCCCCAGACAGAATAATAACATGACCCAGGCTGAATACTGAAGCCCCCAGACAGAATAATAACATGACCCAGGCTGAATACTGAAGCCCCCAGACAGAATAATAACATGACCCAGGCTGAATACTGAAGCCCCCAGACGGAATAATAACATGACCCAGGCTGAATACTGAAGCCCCCAGACAGAATAATAACATGACCCAGGCTGAAGACTGAAGCCCCCAGACAGACAGAATAATAACATGACCCAGACAGACAGACAGACAGACAGACAGAATAACAACATGACCCAGGCTGAAGACTGAAGCCTCCAGACAGACAGAATAACAACATGACCCAGGCTGAAGACTGAAGCCCCCAGACAGACAGAATAATAACATGACTCAGGCTGAAGACTGAAGCATCCAGACAGAATAATAACATGACCCAGGCTGAAGACTGAAGCCTCCAGACAGAATAATAACATGACCCAGGCTGAAGACTGAAGCCCCCAGACAGACAGAATAATAACATGACCCAGGCTGAAGACTGAAGCCCCCAGACAGACAGAATAATAACATGACCCAGACAGACAGAATAACAACATGACCCAGGCTGAAGACTGAAGCCCCCAGACAGACAGAATAACAACATGACCCAGGCTGAAGACTGAAGCCTCCAGACAGAATAATAACATGACCCAGGCTGAAGACTGAAGCCCCCAGACAGACAGAATAATAACATGACCCAGGCTGAAGACTGAAGCCTCCGGACAGAATAATAACATGACCCAGGCTGAATACTGAAGCCCCCAGACAGAATAATAACATGACCCAGGCTGAATACTGAAGCCCCCAGACAGAATAATAACATGACCCAGGCTGAAGACTGAAGCCTCCAGACAGAATAATAACATGACCCAGGCTGAAGACTGAAGCCCCCAGACAGACAGAATAATAACATGACCCAGGCTGAAGACTGAAGCCTCCAGACAGAATAATAACATGACCCAGGCTGAAGACTGAAGCCCCCAGACAGACAGAATAATAACATGACCCAGACAGACAGACAGAATAACAACATGACCCAGGCTGAAGACTGAAGCCTCCAGACAGAATAATAACATGACCCAGGCTGAATACTGAAGCCCCCAGACAGAATAATAACATGACCCAGGCTGAATACTGAAGCCCCCAGACAGAATAATAACATGACCCAGGCTGAAGCCTCCAGACAGACAGAATAATAACATGACCCAGGCTGAATACTGAAGCCCCCAGACAGAATAATAACATGACCCAGGCTGAATACTGAAGCCCCCAGACAGAATAATAACATGACCCAGGCTGAAGACTGAAGCCTCCAGACAGAATAATAACATGACCCAGGCTGAAGACTGAAGCCCCCAGACAGACAGAATAATAACATGACCCAGACAGACAGACAGAATAACAACATGACCCAGGCTGAAGACTGAAGCCCCCAGACAGACAGAATAATAACATGACCCAGGCTGAAGTCTGAAGCCTCCAGACAGAATAATAACATGACCCAGGCTGAAGACTGAAGCCTCCAGACAGAATAATAACATGACCCAGGCTGAAGACTGAAGCCTCCAGACAGAATAATAACATGACCCAGGCTGAAGACTGAAGCCCCCAGACAGACAGAATAATAACATGACCCAGACAGACAGACAGAATAACAACATGACCCAGGCTGAAGACTCAAGCCTCCAGACAGACAGAATAACAACATGACCCAGGCTGAAGACTGAAGCCCCCAGACAGACAGAATAATAACATGACCCAGGCTGAAGACTGAAGCCTCCAGACAGAATAATAACATGACCCAGGCTGAAGACTGAAGCCCCCAGACAGAATAATAACATGACCCAGGCTGAAGACTGAAGCCTCCAGACAGACAGAATAACAACATGACCCAGGCTGAAGACTGAAGCCCCCAGACAGACAGAATATATTATTATTATTATTATAATAACATGACCCAGACAGACAGACAGAATAACAACATGACCCAGGCTGAAGACTGAAGCCTCCAGACAGAATAATAACATGACCCAGGCTGAAGACTGAAGCCTCCGGACAGAATAATAACATGACCCAGGCTGAAGCACCCAGACAGAATAACAACATGACCCAGGCTGAAGCCCCCAGACAGTACAGACAGTACAGACAGACAGACAGACAGACAGACAGACAGACAGACAGACAGACAGACAGACAGACAGACAGACAGACAGACAGACAGACAGAATAATAACATGACCCAGGCTGAAGACTGAAGCCTCCAGACAGACAGAATAACAACATGACCCAGGCTGAAGCCCCCAGACAGACAGACAGACAGACAGACAGACAGACAGACAGACAGACAGACAGACAGACAGACAGACAGACTAATAACTGATGTTGTCTAACAATAAGAACCTGTTCAAATGTAGTGCACATCCAATCAAATCATTCTCCCAGTGCAAGGTAACAATAACACACAGGCAGGAAAGGAAATGTGCCCACAGAGCCAACTAGATAAGACTGTTTTTAGGTAGGTAACAATGAGCAATGGAGCCTAGACCACTCTGGTTCTACGGATATCTTACATTGTCAAGATGAAACCAATCACCAAAGAGGACGCTCAAGGTGAGAAAACATCCATCTAACCAGTGAAGTCCCAATGAAATCCATGTGATGGAAACAGATGAAGAAATTCTCTCTCTATCAACATCTCTCCTGAGCCAACAAAAATGTCAGGTTTAGGTTTTGCAGTGTAACAGCTCTCTGTCCCTCTCCCCAGCCCCTCTCTTCCCAGCCCCCTCTCTCTCTCTCTCTCTCTCGCTCCCTTCCTCCCTCCCCTTCTTAGATGTGGATCTCAGTGAGCTTGCCCCAGCCATAAAGATTCCTAGCCTCCGTAAAAGGCCATTAAGCAATGTACATCTGGGGGAGTCTGTCTGGGGGAGTCAAGAACTCTAACATGAAAAGGATTCCAGAACCTCTCATTAACAGACAGACGATGTGTCTCTGCTCACTGGTCGAGGCCGCGTTCCATTCAGGAGGGCCACGCCCCCAGGACAGAAAGGAGTGGAGATGTCCCCACTTAACAACAGGAGAGGAAGTGCTGGTGTTTTAGTTAGGTCTGGTTCCTTATTACTAGAGGAGGGCAATTCCACAATAACGGAATTACACTTTTGACTCCAGACTTACGGTAAAATCTCCCTCAGTTTGTTATGCGACCATGTTTTCCAAAACTCTTAAATATCTGCTCCGAATTAAGATTCAAAGATGTCTGCAGAAAGAATGGGGGTGTCAGCTATGCCTATGACATCACACCTTGATAAAAAAAATTTTTAAAGTTGGTCGTTGAACTACAGTAGGTGAAGTGGATTTACATCTGTTAACATAATTTTGGTAAGGTCCCTGGTAATACCCAGCCCTAGTAGGTAGGTATCAGTAAGGAGAGATGGAATTAACTGGAGAGAGAGAGAAAAATGTTATCTTGGTCTTCACTGTCTTGCTTTGACCACCAGATGGCAGAAGAGAGTAATGAGCTTAACAACAGTAAACCAGAGGAAGGAATGACATAAGCAGGTGTCCCAACTGGTTAGTGACTACTAGGATTTATAATTATAATTCATAATTCAATTGCAGTAATTCCGTTACAGATTTTTTGGTAATTCCGTTGTGAACTTTTATCTTAAAAGATGTGGGTTTTTGGTAACGGAATTAGAACCCACTGGGCAAAAGTTGGTTTCCTCAACATTGTTCCCATGTCATTTAAACAAAACGTTATAATTAAGTGATGACATTGAATCAGCGTGGAAAACTGATTAGATCTGCAAAAAGTTATCACCATTTTGTTTTTTTACCCAACTTTGAACCTACATTTTTAGTTGAATTCATGTTAGTTGACAACTCAACCAAATGTAAATCAAGACTAGATATTCCCAGTGGGAAGGGCACAAGGCAATGTTTCTTAAATGTACAGAAGGCAAGTCTCCAAAACTAAATCTAGGTGTTGATATTAGTTGGCAGGGGTCTTTACTTCAATATGACTGTGTTTTGATGTATTTCTGATACTTCTTTGGACTTTTCCTGATAGATGTTTTCTAAGACCCCTTTTCCATCTGTTTGACCAGAAATCAAAGCCTTTGATTATTACACATTTATAGGATGGAAAATGGTTGAAGAATGTATATATGCCTTAATTCAACAACAACAAAAAAATATATATATATATAGACTCTTAGCTTTCATTTGACATGCTACTATGAACTTCACGTGTTGGCGCTCATGGGTCCTTTTTAAAATGGAAATGCCCAGGAGAAGATCACCGACAACCTGATCCTAAACCAAAATAATATATATAGTAATATCTGTGTGTAATGTCCATGCATCTTGGAGGGTCAGAGAGAGCATCTGACACTGTTCCTTAGCTTGGGGGGGAACCACAATAATACTACCATACTAAATAATACTGACAATAATAATACCATACTAAATAATACTGAAATGAATAATACCATACTAAATAATACTGACAATAATAATACCATACTAAATAATACTGAAATGAATAATACCATACTAAATAATAATACCATACTAAATAATACTGACAATAATAATACCATACTAAATAATACTGACAATAATAATACCATACTAAATAATACTGACAATAATAATGCCATACTAAATAATACTGACAATAATAATACCATACTAAATAATAATACCATACTAAATAATACTGACAATAATAATGCCATACTAAATAATACTGACAATAATAATACCATACTAAATAATAATACCATACTAAATAATACTGACAATAATAATGCCATACTAAATAATAATGCCATACTAAATAATACTGACAATAATAATACCATACTAAATAATAATACCATACTAAATAATACTGAAATTAATAATACCATACTAAATAATACCATACTCAATAATACCATACTAAATAATACTGAAATTAATAATACCATATTAAATAATAATACCATATTAAATAATACCATACTAAATAATACTGACAATAATAATACCATACTAAATAATAATACCATATTAAATAATACCATACTCAATAATACCATACTAAATAATACTGAAATTAATAATACCATACTAAATAATAATACCATACTAAATAATACTGACAATAATAATACCATACTAAATAATACTGAAATTAATAATACCATACTAAATAATACTGAAATTAATAATACCATACTAAATAATACTGACATTAATAATACCATACTGAATAATACTGACATTAATAATACCATACTAAATAATAATACCATATTAAATAATACCATACTCAATAATACCATACTAAATAATACTGACAACAATAATACCATACTAAATAATAATACCATATTAAATAATACCATACTCAATAATACCATACTAAATAATACTGACAATAATAATACCATACTAAATAATAATACCATATTAAATAATACCATACTCAATAATACCATACTAAATAATACTGACAACAATAATACCATACTAAATAATAATACCATATTAAATAATACCATACTCAATAATACCATACTAAATAATACTGACAATAATAATACCATACTAAATAATACCATACTCAATAATACCATACTAAATAATACTGAAATTAATAATACCATACTAAATAATAATACCATACTAAAGAATACTGACATTAATAAAACCATACTAAATAATAATACCATACTAAATAATACTGACATTAATAATAACATACTGAATAATACTGACATTAATAATACCATACTAAATAATAATAATACCATATTTTTTTATTTTTTTATTTTTTTATTTCACCTTTATTTAACCAGGTAGGCTAGTTGAGAACAAGTTCTCATTTGCAACTGCGACCTGGCCAAGATAAAGCATAGCAGTGTGAACAGACAACACAGAGTTACACATGGAGTAAACAATTAGCAAGTCAATAACACAGTAGAAAAAAAAAAAAAAAAAAAATGGGCAGTCTATATACAATGTGTGCAAAAGGCATGAGGAGGTAGGCGAATAATACAATTTTGCAGATTAACACTGGAGTGATAAATGATCAGATGGGCATGTACAGGTAGAGATATTGGTGTGCAAAAGAGCAGAAAAGTAAATAAATAAAAACAGTATAAAAACAGTATGGGAATGAGGTAGGTGAAAAAGGGTGAGCTATTTACCTATAGACTATGTACAGCTGCAGCGATCGGTTAGCTGCTCGGATAGCTGATGTTTGAAGTTGGAGAGGGAGATAAAAGTCTCCAACTTATTTGCAATTCGTTCCAGTCACAGGCAGCAGAGTACTGGAACGAAAGGCGGCCAAATGAGGTGTTGGCTTTAGGGATGATCAGTGAGATACACCTGCTGGAGCGCGTGCTACGGATGGGTGTTGCCATCGTGACCAGTGAACTGAGATAAGGCGGAGCTTTACCTAGCATGGACTTGTAGATGACCTGGAGCCAGTGGGTCTAATATGTAGTGAGGGCCAGCCGACTAGAGCATACAAGTCGCAGTGGTGGGTGGTATAAGGTGCTTTAGTGACAAAACGGATGGCACTGTGATAGACTGCATCCAGTTTGCTGAGTAGAGTGTTGGAAGCCATTTTGTAGATGACATCGCCGAAGTCGAGGATCGGTAGGATAGTCAGTTTTACTAGGGTAAGCTTGGCAGCGTGAGTGAAGGAGGCTTTGTTGCGGAATAGAAAGCCGACTCTGGATTTGATTTTTGATTGGAGATGTTTGATGTGAGTCTGGAAGGAGAGTTTGCAGTCTAGCCAGACACCTAGGTACTTATAGATGTCCACATATTCAAGGTTGGAACCATCCAGGGTGGTGATGCTAGTCGGGCATGCGGGTATCGGTTGAAAAGCATGCATTTGGTTTTACTCGCGTTTAAGAGCAGTTGGAGGCCACGGAAGGAGTGCTGTATGGCATTGAAGCTCGTTTGGAGGTTGGATAGCACAGTGTCCAATGACGGGCCGAAAGTATATAGAATGGTGTCGTCTGCGTAGAGGTGGATCAGGAGTCGCCTGCAGCAAGAGCAACATCATTGATATATACAGAGAAAAGAGTCGGCCCGAGAATTGAACCCTGTGGCACCCCCATAGAGACTGCCAGAGGACCGGACAGCATGCCCTCTGATTTGACACACTGAACTCTGTCTGCAAAGTAATTGGTGAACCAGGCAAGGCAGTCATCCGAAAAACCGAGGCTGTTGAGTCTGCCGATAAGAATTTGGTGATTGACAGAGTCGAAAGCCTTGGCGAGGTCGATGAAGACGGCTGCACAGTACTGTCTTTTATCGATGGCGGTTATGATATCATTTAGTACCTTGAGTGTGGCTGAGGTGCACCCGTGACCATCGGAAACCAGATTGCACAGCGGAGAAGGTACGGTGGGATTCGAGATGGTCAGTGACCTGTTTGTTGACTTGGCTTTCGAAGACCTTAGATAGGCAGGGCAGGATGGATATAGGTCTATAGCAGTTTGGGTCCAGGGTGTCTCCCCCTTTGAAGAGGGGGATGACTGCGGCAGCTTTCAATCCTTGGGGATCTCAGACGATATGAAAGAGAGGTTGAACAGGCTGGTAATAGGGGTTGCGACAATGGCAGCAGATAGTTTCAGAAATAGCGGGTCCAGATTGTCAAGCCCAGCTGATTTGTACGGGTCCAGGTTTTGCAGCTCTTTCAGAACATCTGCTATCTGGATTTGGGTAAAGGAGAACCTGGAGAGGCTTGGGTGAGGAACTACGGGGGGGGCGGAGCTGTTGGCCGAGGTTGGAGTAGCCAGGCGGAAGGCATGGCCAGCCGTTGAGAAGTGCTTATTGAAGTTTTCGATAATCATGGATTTATCGGTGGAGACCGTGTTTCCTAGCCTCAGTGCAGTGGGCAGCTGGGAGGAGGTGCTCTTGTTCTCCAATACCATACAAAATAATACCATACTAAACAATACTGACAACAATAATACCATACTAAATAATAATACCATACTCAATAATACTGACAACAATGATACCATACTGAATAATACTGACATTAATAATACCATACTAAATAATAATACCATATTAAATAATACCATACTCAATAATACCATACTCAATAATACCATACTAAATAATACTGACATTAATAATACCATACTAAATAATACCATACTAAACAATAATACTACCATATTAAATAATACCATACTAAATAATACTGACATTAATAATACCATACTAAATAATACTGACAATAATAATACCATACTAAATAATAATACCATACTAAATACTACTGACAATAATAATACCATACTAAATAATACTGACAATAATAATACCATACTAAATACTACTGAAATGAATACTACCATACTAAATAATACTGACAATAATAATACCGTACTAAATAATACTGACAATAATAATACCATACTACATACTATTGACAATAATAATACCATACTAAATACTACTGACAATAATAATACCATACTAAATAATACTGACAACAATAATACCATACTAAATAATAATACCATATTAAATAATACCATACTCAATAAGACCATACTGAATAATACTGACATTAATAATACCATACTAAATAATACCATACTAAACAATAATAATACCATACTAAATAATACCATACTAAATAATACTGACATTAATAATACCATACAAAATAATACCATACTAAACAATACTGACAACAATAATACCATACTAAATAATAATACCATACTCAATAATACTGACAACAATGATACCATACTGAATAATACTGACATTAATAATACCATACTAAATAATAATACCATATTAAATAATACCATACTCAATAATACCATACTCAATAATACCATACTGAATAATACTGACAACAATGATACCATACTGAATAATATTGACATTAATAATACCATACTAAATAATACCATACTAAACAATAATAATACCATATTAAATAATACCATACTAAATAATACTGACATTAATAATACCATACAAAATAATACTGACAATAATAATACCATACTAAATAATAATACCATACTAAATAATACTGACAATAATACCATACTAAATAATAATACCATACTAAATACTACTGACAATAATAATACCATACTAAATAATACTGACAATAATACCATACTAAATAATACTGACAATAATAATACCATACAAAATAATAATACCATATTAAATAATACCATACTCAATAATAATACCATATTAAATAATACCATACTCAATAATACCATACTGAATAATACTGACATTAATAATACCATACTAAATAATACCATACTAAACAATAATATCATATTAAATAATACCATACGAAATAATACTGACAATAATAATACCATACTAAATAATAATACCATACTAAATAATACTGACAATAATAATACCATACTAAATAATAATACCATACTAAATAATACTGACATTAATAATACCATACTAAATAATACCATACTAAACAATAATAATACCATATTAAATAATACCATACTAAATAATACTGACATTAATAATACCATACAAAATAATACTGACAATAATAATACCATACTAAATAATAATACCATACTAAATAATACCATGCTCAATAATAATACCATACTAAATAATACTGACAATAATACCATACTAAATAATACTGACAATAATAATACCATACTAAATAATACTACTGGCAATAATAATACTGACAATAATAATACCATATTAAATAATACTGACACTTTAATAACATCATATTAAAAGGTTATAATGTATAAAGGGATGGCTATACCAGTAGTCCATCATAAACAGTACAGTACTGATATACACTTCTTTCATTTAGAAGATGAATAATATCACAAACACCACTAAGGGATTATTATTCTATTGTTGTTGTCATAGGAAGGAAATGTTCTATTTTTACTAACCTGTAACATAGGGTTTCTTAAACTATGGGTAGGGTCCCAAAGGGGGCCCTGGGAATGTCAGGGGTGAGTCATGAGAATACAGTGCCTAGCAAAAGTATTCATCCCCTGTAAGGGTCCTGTGTGCAGCTGGTGTAGAGAGTCAGGCGCAGGACAGCAAATATGAGTAATCAACGTACTTTTACTCAAAATGACAAATGTACTAAATAACATTACGAGCACACAATGACGGACCGAAAATACAATAAACAATCACTCACAAATACAACATGGGGAACTTAGGGATAAATAATAAACAAGCAATTGATTGAGTGAAGCCAGGTGTGATAAGACAAAGACAGAACAAATGGAAAATGAAAAGTGGATCGGCGGTGGCTAGAAAGCCGGTGACATACCGGACATACATACACAAAATAGTCCAAACACTATGACAATACATACACAAAATAGTCCAAAATAGTGAAGTAAATTTTTTAAAATCGTTTGTTTAAAAAAAAAGAAAACAAATGAAAAAATGAAAATTGGTGTGTGCATATGTATTCACCCTCTTTGCTATGAAGCCCCTAAATAAGATCTGGTGCAACCAATTACCTGGTCAACTGGTCAGAATTGAAGGAATGATGGATGGTGCTAAATACAGGGAAATTGTTGAGAGAAACCTATTTCAGTCTTCCAGAGATTTGAGACTGGGATGGAGGTCAAAGCCCAGACCTCAATCCAATTGAGAATCTGTGGTATGACTTAAATTTTGCTGTACACCAGCGGAACCCATCCAACTTGAAGGAGCTTGAGCAGTTTTGCCTTGAAGAATGTGCAAAAATCCCAGTGGTTAGATGTGCCAAGCGTATAGAGACATACCGCAAGAGACTTGCAGCTGTAATTGCTGCAAAAGGTGTCTCTACAAAGTATTGACGTTGGGGGGGGGTGAATAGTTATGCACCCTCAAGTTCTGTTTTTTGTCTTATTTCTTGTTTATTTCACAATAAAAAAAATATTTTGAATCTACAAAGTGGTGGGCATGTTGTTTAAGTCAAGTCTTTCAAAAATCTATTTTAATTCCAGGTTGTAAGGCAACAAAATGGGATACATGCCAGGGGCTGAATACTTCCACTGTATATCTATTATTACACACTATGTTAGTTTGGATTGTTGGAGGACGATTTGGGTCACAGGAGGACCATCAATGTCTCATTTGGGTCTCGAGCTGAAAAAGTTTAAAAGGGTAGCAAGCATTAGTTTTTACTCACCACGGTAAGAACACAGCACGGACAAAGACTTAGTAACGTAGTTGTAGTTCCAATCTGGTTACCTATCAGTACAAACATAGTCATGTTTTGGGGTTATTACATATTTATTAACTTATTTCCGGATAACTTCTAAAATACCACAATTTCTCAACGTCATATGGAGGATCTACTCTGCTAGCGAATTCAGCCCAAGCCGGCTAAGGTCAGCCACACCTCATGCTATTCACTGACTTTGTGGCTGTGCAGTGATGTAATGTACTTAAGTAAAAATACTTAATTACTGCTTAAGTACTTTTTTGGGCTATCTGTACTTTACTATTTATATTTTTGATAACTTTTACTTCACTACATTCCTAAAGAAAATATTGTACTTTTTACTCCATACATTTTCCCTGACACCTAAAAGTACTCCTTACATGTTTAATGCTTAGCAAGACAGGAAAATGGTCCAATTCATGCACTTATCAAGAGAACATCCCTGGTCATCCCTACTGCCTCTGATCTGGCGGACTCACTAAACAGAGAACATCCCTGGTCATCCCTACTGCCTCTGATCTGGCGGACTCTCACTAAACACACATGCTTTGTTTGTAAATTATGTCAGAGTGTTGGAGTGTGCCCCTGGCTAATCGTAAATTTAAAATAAAAAAACGAAGAAATAGTTCCGTCTAGTTTGCTTAATATAAGGAATTTGAAATTATTTATACTTTTAATTCTGATACTTAAAACCAAATACTTTTAGACTTTTACTCAAGTAGTATTTTACTGGGTGACTTTCTATTTGAGTAATTTTCTATTAGGGTATTTTTACTTTTACTCAAGTATGACAATTGGGTACTTTTCCACAACTGTGGCTGTGTTATCTAGGTGGGCTGTGTTATCTAGGTGGGCTGTGTTATCCGGGTGGGCTGTGTTATCTAGGTGGGAACCTTTTAGCAAGCAGGCACCGGTGCCTTCTTTCCGTGGGCTCCAAACGACAGAGAAATTCATACCTGCTTGCTGTAATTGTGTAATACCTTGTCTATTCTCCTTTTTGTTTTTTAAACTTTTTGGCATGTTCTCTGTGAAGTAGGCTATGGGAGTTTTGCAACTTTTCCAACCTTGGATTAGTGCTAGCGCGCTAGTTGACGGACATCTGAAATCTATTTTGGATTTCGGCCCGATGAAGCGCCCGTCTCTCCTCTCTTCGGTAGCTAACTCAGCTTGCACTCTTTTAAAAGTGTTTGCATCGGATGGGCCTCCAACTATCAATATGTCAGTCTCTGCATTCTCTTAGTTTTTCATATGCAGTTACGTGTTAGTTGTGTTCTAGCTGGTCTCCAGTAGGAGAGCTCTAGCTTGCCGACCATAACCGTGGTTGTTGGCTAGGCTGGCTAGGCTAATAGCTAGTTGGCTAAATAGCTACATTTAGCTGCTGGCTGGTTAGTTTGCTGGCTATGATAACTGCATAAAGCTAACATTCATTGATAACTGGTTGTATGGTGTTATATATTTCCAAGACTTTGGTTTACTTTAATGTAGCTTTAAGCTAGGTGTTGATAGCTACTGGCTGGTAGGGCTAATGTTAGCAGGCTAATAAGGCTAATCTTAGAAGGCCATTAGGGCTAATGTTAGGTTAGTTGGCTAGCAACCTTGCAAGTTTATTTGTAAAAATAAATTCATAAAGTATTTGCTTGTAAGTTGGCTGAAAGTAATTGAAGCCAGTAATCATGAGTGCCAACGATTTGGTTTAATTTGAAGTTAAACATTTTAAGTTATTCCTTTAGGAGTTTACATTTTAGGGAATAGGTTGGCTTGCAGGGTCTTCCATATTACATCACAACCCTTGAAAAACCTTTCCCGACATGACTTCGGCATTCTTTGGAAATTCTTAACTGTTTTATGTAATAACTCCCGAAAATAGGTGTAACTTTGCATTGGGATTGTTCATGTGTATACTAACGCAAATCCTTATGTTACATGTGGTTACGTTTGTTACCTACTCTTTAAGAACCCTTGCTTTTACACCATAAAATCTCTATTTGATACATTGTATAACATGACGTGAGGTGAATGGTGTCCGAGTAAAACGAATGTAGGGGGCGTGTCCACATCGAGTGGCTGCACTCCTCAGAAGTGGGCGTTAACCGAAGAGGCTCACAGCAGTTTAGAAATTAGAAAAATATGCCCTTAGTTTATCTTTCGTTAATACTTATTTAATTCATTAATATATCTTGCAAAAATGGGTACATAGATAGACAACTGTTAAGCATTCTCTTAGATAAAGAAAAGCCTATTGATTGACTCATTGTTTTTCAAAGACAACCCTGTGCAAATAAGTTTTTGGGGAAATACGGCAAGCCTAGTGTAAATAAAACAATAAAGTATAAATAAAAACATACTAACGTGTGTTGGCAATCAATTGAATAAATAAAACATCGGCGTGTGATGCGTTTCCTTTTCCCTTTTTCATCATTCTCTCTGTTCCTGTCAATGATGTCAGCTAGGAACTAATACTACGATTTAGAAATGGAGCATGTGCCTCGATCATATCTCCACAATTATTATTATTATTATGATCTCTTTCTCTGAAAGAAATTGACCATCGTAAACACCAATAGCGCCCACTGTGCAGCAGTAGAGTCCAGGGAATATGTTACAAGAGCCAAAATGTGCCATGAAAAATACACACCGAGCTCATGGCGTAGTACTCATTGTTTACGTTTAATCTCTGCTCTCTCAGTGTTTGTACATAGCCTACATAAACCAGTAGGCCTAGATGAGAGCGAAAATTCCATAAACTATACCTGGAAGTTATCATGAAATACAAACAATGGAGTACTCACAGTTTCGAGAAGGTATTCGCGTCAGATCCTTCATTTGCCATCAGATGCAGGCCGCCATATTTCGTGTTCTACACCACGCGCATGTCCAACAGCAAGCTGCAATTTATGTTTTCCACTGTAGGTTTTATAATAAGGGGAATTTATTCATAGATTCTATAAAATACAGAATATCTTTCTGTGAAATTAACCATATTTACTAAGTATATTTATAAGGAAACGAAACTACAATAGACTAGTGGTACTTTTTTGCATAGTAGAAGGAATATAAATTAATTGAATCTGAATACAAATATGTACAAAATATATAGGAAAATTATATGAAAAACACATGTTATGGCAAAGGATCTATATTAGCCGAGAGAGAGAGAGAGAGAGAGTTAGAGAGGGTGAGAGTGAGAGTCTACTATTTTGTCACAGGGTTTATTATAAAACGAACGACGAATAGATAGAAACTCATAGCATCTTTTACTTGCCTCATTACCATGAATTATGAATAGAATATAATAGAAGGAGATGCCACAGGTAGCCTAATGGTTTCAGACTGTTTTGGGCTTTGTTAGCTCATTTCCATAGAATGAGCATTGAAATAATTACAGACAAATAATTTAGAGATGGTTTTAATATTCAATTATTTCCTGATTTCACCTTTACTGGCATTTAAACTAATTATGTGACAGAAGAAATACCATAACATAGCATTATGAACCGTAAATAACTAGGCTAAGTTAAATAATAGAGTAGAATAGGATCAAATAGCCTGCATGGATGGCTCTAAGACTTTCAGCGCTGTCAAAGCAGGACAGACCGTCACTAGAGAGACAGCTCGAACCTAAATAAAATCCCGCCTTTTGGACAATGTTTTACACTTACTCTACCCTCATAGGTTAAGAGAAACACGGTGTAGGTGGAATGACCCTTCTCGCCGTTCTATTGGTCTAAACTGACGCCAGTCAGAAGGATGCCGTTGCAGCTTTAACCAGCAGTAGGCTGAGTATAGAACACGGTGCAGGTTAATATTAGTTACCGTTGAGGCTAGCTGCATCCGACACTTCGTTAAAGGATGATGCAGGTGGAAACGTTTTATCCGTTTCAAAGATCTGACTGAGTGAGTATTGGATCGTTTAACCGTTAAATGTGTTTTCCCCCGTTTAGTGGGCTGTTGTTCTGTTCTGTCTCCACCATCACACCACATCATCATTTTCATGGACATGGTGTTATTCAGTCAGTGCAGATCGAGTTTTTTCTCCATAGACTGCACAGGCAGACATAGCTTACAGTCAACCTGATGACAATTATACGAGCTTATTATCCAGATTTCCTTCTGTCATTCTGTTATATCACAGACATAACATCTCATTTGTCATGAGAATGGAATCAGGTTTTGTTAAAGCCGTGTGTTGCTAGACATCGTGATCGATACATGGCATAGCCTACATAGGCTGCCTACATTACATGGTGATGCAGGAGTGGGAGGCTGACAGGCTATAGGAATGCTGTTTTGCTTTGCTTTAGCGTCACTGCGATTTAGAGACGCAGTTTCATCGCACACCATCTCTCTCTCTCTCTCTCTCTCTCTCTCTCTCTCTCTCTCTCTCTCTCTCTCTCTCTCTCTCTCTCTCTCTCTATCTCTCTCTCACTCTCTCTCTCTCTCTCTCTCTCTCACTCTCTCTCTCTCTCCTCTCTCTCTCTCTCTCTCTCTCTCTCTCTCTCTCTCTCTCTCTCTCTCTCTCTCTCTCTCTCTCTCTCTCTCTCTCTCTCTCTCTCTCACTCTCTCTCTATCTCTATGTGTCTCTCTCTCACTCTGTCACACCAACGCACACACACACACACACACACACACACACACACACACACACACACACACACACACACACACACACACACACACACACACACACACACACACACACACACACACACACACACACACATCATTCATCATTTCAAAGTTCTGAACCTGTGGGATGTAGCAACCCCAGAATAGCAGCAGGGACTAGTTTGTATCTGTTCATTTGCCTGTTGCCAGACCCAGTCGGGGGGGTATTTCCTACAACGTAACAGTTGTAGATGTTGAGCTTTTGGGAACCACTGCCTCTGTTTTCTAGGTTAGTCCACAGATAGAACAATGATGTTTCACCAGATGTATACATCTGAAGCATCCGGTTGGCGTTTCCACTCACCTCCAAATATGGTAGTGACAGGAAGCCCAGTGGCCGGCAGTGGGAGAAGATTTTGGCCACGTTCTGCACATTTTCTCATCGATGAAACATTTGATCTCAATGCAATTTTCTGTTCCCAAAACTAGAATCTGTTATGAACAGAATGGACTAAGTTTTAGACAGATTTGACCCTTTGCCAAAGTAAATAAATTAATAGTTGTTTAGACAGAGTGCGAAGGGAGAATTTAGTTATAGCACAGAGTAGGCGTTCCCTAACAGAAATATGCAAATACATGCTAGAACGCTCAAATAGGGTCTTGCTAGCTCCTGATTGGCTCGGCCCACCTCCTTGCTTGTTCTACCCATTATAATTGATTAGCCCCCATTGGAAGGACTGGCTGTGGTCTATTTTGGGTTAGTTCTACTAATCTTAGCTTTGGCTACATTGTGTATTTCCCTGTTGCTATTTCCTCATGTAATGATTTAATGAAATAATAACTGCAGTTAGTTAGCACAGAACAGTACATTCCATAAGCCATTCCACACTGCTATGCTTTATCTTGGCCAGGTCGCAGTTGTAAATGAGAACTTGTTCTCAACTAGCCTACCTGGTTAAATAAAGGTGTTCTCAACTAGCCTACCTGGTTAAATAAAGGTGTTCTCAACTAGCCTACCTGGTTAAATAAAGGTGTTCTCAACTAGCCTACCTGGTTAAATAAAGGTGTTCTGACCTTTACCGCCGAGCGCCAACCGCCCGGGAAGGGGAAAACTAGCCTACCTGGTTAAATAAAGGTGTTCTCAACTAGCCTACCTGGTTAAATAAAAGGTGTAGCCTACCTAAGCCTACCTGGTTAAACAACTAGCCTACCTGGTTAAATAAAGGTGTTCTGAACTAGCCTACCTGGTTAAATAAAGGTGTTCTGAACTAGCCTACCTGGTTAAATAAAGGTGTTCTCAACTAGCCTACCTGGTTAAATAAAGGTGTTCTCAACTAGCCTACCTGGTTAAATAAAGGTGTTCTCAACTAGCCTACCTGGTTAAATAAAGGTGTTCTCAACTAGCCTACCTGGTTAAATAAAGGTGTTCTCAACTAGCCTACCTGGTTAAATAAAGGTGTTCTCAACTAGCCTACCTGGTTAAATAAAGGTGTTCTCAACTAGCCTACCTGGTTAAATAAAGGTGTTCTCAACTAGCCTACCTGGTTAAATAAAGGTGTTCTCAACTAGCCTACCTGGTTAAATAAAGGTGTTCTCAACTAGCCTACCTGGTTAAATAAAGGTGTTCTCAACTAGCCTACCTGGTTAAATAAAGGTGTTCTCAACTAGCCTACCTGGTTAAATAAAGGTGTTCTCAACTAGCCTACCTGGTTAAATAAAGGTGTTCTCAACCTGGACTACCTACCTAAGGTTAAATAAAGGTGTTCTCAAAGCCTACCTGGTTAAATAAAGGTGTTCTCAACTAGCCTACCTGGTTAAATAAAGGTGTTCTCAACTAGCCTACCTGGTTAAATAAAGGTGTTCTCAACTAGCCTACCTGGTTAAATAAAGGTGAAATAAAAATAAAACATTTCAAAAAGCCAACAATGTGCAGAGTATTTTAAACTACAGTTGTACATTTTTCTGATGTGTTTTTTCTCCTTCGTGTGTTTTCTGTGCGGCCGTTTTCCTGAGTGCAGAACATACCTGTAAGGAAAATGGTTGGGGTCAGCTGCTGTTTTTACACTGATGTTCCTTCTTAACTATGTGGAAGTCCTGCCTATGGGAGTTGATTCCAGAGGATTTGTTTGCCACACATGATGTGGAGGACACTGACTGTGCCGTTATTACCAAGGCTACTGTAGTGGAAGAGTTCACCTGTAACATATTGCCAGCCAAGCGGTCCAGGGATCACCGGCATTTGGAAATATGCACTGATTATCCACGTCCTTTTTGAAAAGATATTTACAGCATTCATTTCATTCCTTATTTTGACT